>NC_071269.1:25899207-25969207 GCF_023375685.1 Ictalurus furcatus
TTAGAGTGCCCTTTTTTCTAAAAGCGTAGTTAGAAGAACTAACTACACTTTGGGGGGGGGGATTGGAGTTCTTCAAAGGTTCCCTAGGGGTTCTTTGTATAATTAAAGTATTTGTAACGTTCTGAAGTGTTCTACTTGGAATTCTTCAAAGGTTCTCATCAGATTTTTTTTATTTTTTATTTCTGTCACATTTACAATTTATTTTAATCAGTTTCACTATAATACTGAGATCTAGCCTACAAGTTGTTTACTTTACATGGCTTAAGGGTTCTTCAGTTGTCCCTGTAGAGAAACTGCAATATTTTTTTCTTTATGAACAATGGTTCTAAGCAGAACCCTTTTATAAAGCTAAGAACGTTTAACTTTCTAAAGAAACACTGCTCTTTTTTTTTCTAAATGTGTAATAAACTTCTGAGAGATGTGCTGAGGTGCAGAATCTGATGAAGAAGACGGCGGGTTTTTAATTCCACACAGAAGCAGAGACCGTGGTGCAGTTGTGATCTACTGATCTGCAGGTTACTGGTTCTAATCCCAGGACTTCCAGAGAGCCACTGATGTGGCTGTGATGAGACTCTGAGCTGCTCAGGTATCAGGAGCTTGGACTGGACTTCATTTGTGTTCATACTTTAGATAAAATATCTGCCAAATAAATCAGTGTAAAGACCTGGGATGTGCTGTGTGTGTGTTAATCATAAGTGCAGTTATTCCGCCCCCTGCTGACTGAAAGAGGTCATTACTCTTATAATACACACCTTGTGTATGGATGATGCTTTTATGTTGGCTTTAATAAAAACAAAACAAAACAAAGCAAAACAAAAAAAAATAAGTCTTCAGATGATGAAACGTTTGCTAACTGTTTGCTAATTGCAGTGAATATGTGCCCGTCGGATTAATTTGCTTTCTAGCTAAAAATACATCTTTCATTCATTTTAATGTAATTGAAGTGTTAATTAACTGTGATTAAAATAATTGCAATTTAATTGCGTTACATAAAACTTACACTTATATAAATTATGTAAATTAGATAACAGGGTTATTTAAGTTTTATTATATTTAAACAAAAAACTAATTAACGAATCAATCACAATTACATTTAAATTAACTATTTATTTATTCATTTATTTTGTTCATAACAATTTAATTAATTTAACAATTACTTAATATAGTAATCTTTTACACAGTATTTATTATTATCTGTTTGTTTTATTGTTATTTATTTTTATTTTATTACGATTATATGTACTTGTGCCACACAGATTTGATAAACTAAACGCTATTCTAACTGATTGTCCCAATAGGCTTACCGTAGCTGCCGATGCGGAAAGTAAGGGACCGTCTCTAATGTTACATACGACATTGTTAAACACGTTTCTAACTTCAATAGCATTTGAAGGGAATGATGTACAGTCATATAACCAACTGGAAAGTGTTCATCTAGGTGTCAGCTATAATGAACACTGCATTACATATAACCGTTATATGACTGTAAGTCATTCCCTTCAAATGCTAGTGAAGTTAGAAACGTGTTTAACAATGTCGTAACTTTAGAGACGGTCCCTTAATTTCCGCACATCCGCGAATGTCGAACGTCAAACCAACTTTATTTCAGTCGCACTTTATAGTTTATTCTCCAAAAGACAAACAATATGGAATATAATGAACACAGTTTAACTCTGGACAGTTTAATAAGCATATTTTCTTTTCTTAGTGAAGATGATTTAATCAGAGTGTCGTGTGTTTGTAAGGTAAGGCGCTTTTACAGAACGCGGAAGTTAGCTTCGTTGCTATCCCCCCCCACTCGTTTTCCGACCAAGTCCCGCCCCTTGTGCTAGGATTGGCTAGTGTTTCATACAGTCTGCCGATTGGACAGGTTGCATACTAGCATCCAATCACAGCGCAGA
Source organism: Ictalurus furcatus (assembly GCF_023375685.1). Lineage (NCBI taxonomy): Eukaryota > Metazoa > Chordata > Actinopteri > Siluriformes > Ictaluridae > Ictalurus > Ictalurus furcatus. The sequence goes on from NC_071269.1 coordinate 25,901,109, forward strand.
AGGCGGGATTTATCAAACACGGAAGAGAAAAAAAAATAAACAGATAGCCTACATTCGTTTTTCAGCAGATCGTGTTATTAGTTAATAATCAAACTTTAAATCATTTTACGTGTCAAAACATTAGATCTGTTATATGTAGCACAATATTTAGTGATTTTGTGGCCATTTTCTGCATGATTTATACACTCCTGAATATACATTTTGAATTAATTTGTTTAATTTAATTAATTAAATGTAAACATAGATAGCAATAACGATCTACATAGACTAAAACATTTGAACATTTTTGTTCTAATCTACTAAAATGATAATTCATGAATAAACATAATATGCAAATGTGAACACGCCCACATTCCCTCCTGCCATCCAAAACAGCCTAATATCACTCTAATATGTGTATATTTACCGCAGTTAGCTAGAGTCTTGTTTCTAGGGATAAAGTTTAACTGATTGGTTGAAAGCTGTGGACGTCTTTAGTGACGTCATTCATTGAGCTCAACTGTAGCCCCGCCCACTCACCAGTTTCATACAGAAGTATTGGGAAAGTCTTTGTTTTAAAGTGGAAAAATGCGAATTCAGCAAAACTGTGTGAACAAGTTTGACGCAAACATTCAAAACTATAACATCGAAGAGTAGTTCGTAATTTTTCAACAAGAGATTCAGGTTCTGTTTGGGTTTTAAAAAAAAGGCTGAAGATGGTTGATATCCAATATTACGTATTAATACCGCTGTAGGAAATGCACCTTTTACATATAGCTAATATTATACATTTTGTTTTTTTTTTCCTTTTAAATGTTCAGGAATGGCACGAAGCTGCAGAAACGCAGTGGTTATGGAGGTAAATACATATTGATCGTATAAAGCTTATTGCTATCATGTGATTGTGATGTTGTTGCATGTTTCCTGTCTATTAACATAAAAATATAGTGATTTTTTAAAAAAATGTCCTCCGTCCAGAGAAATGTGTCTGCGTCGCTGGGGTTTCTGTAACGTGGCCCAGCTGTTATCAGACACGAAGTCGTACACCTGGAAGCGTTATTATCTCCATCGCTCTTCACTGGAGCTGAACATGAAGTTGGGGAGATCAGGAGGAGATTACAGCTGTAAGAGCCTGAGAGGACATACAGGTACAAATCATCTGCATATACTGTAGTAGGCACTTTCCAAACCTCTCACTATGCATCCTGGATTCCTCGATCCTTCAGCCTGTGATCCAGAAATCCAACAAAGTCGGCCATCTTTAATGGCATGAGAATCAATGAGAGAGGAATCTGTTTTTTTTTCCCGAATAATTTGTTTTTCTTGAAGGTCGGATTGTCGGCTTCTCCTACCTGATGGGAAACAGTGCTTTACACGACATGTGGAACTTCACGCCGATCGTCTGCAGCGCCTCGACTGATGGAACGCTCAAAGCCTGGGACATTTACAAGGTGAAAGATAGTTCTATAATCACTCTAAACTTATAAAAAGGTGTTGTTTTTTTTTTTAAATGATTCAATTCTTTTTAAAGGAAGTTATTTAAATGTTGATGTGAGTGCTGTTGCATCATAAAACATAAAAACCAATCACGTATCAGTATGCAAATTAAGAAGATGTAACATGCAAAGATTTTACATTCCTAAACTGTTTAATGAAGGAGAAAAATTACGTTTGTTTTCATTTTAATGGTGAAACAAGTACAAACTTTATTTCATTTTTATTCTTCAAACAATATTTGGAAGACTTTGAAGTTATCAGTGAAGAAAGAGAGAATTGAAATAATCGTTTGTGCAAATTGTTGGATTTAAAAATACTAAAAAGTAATACCTGCTCGACGATATGCAAATTTTTAGCAAAAATGGGGGCGGGGCATGTAGCATTTAGCTTTTTGCATATTCATATATGAAGTATATATTCCTGGATGAGAGTAAAACTATTGGCACCCCTGTGAAATGTGCTTGTGTTTATTACTCCATGTTAAGCTCTCTAAATCTTTTTAGAAGTGGACTCCAGCGTGTGTTTATGTCTCAGGGTGTTAATCTGTGGTCCAGCTCCGCTCAGAACCCGCTGACCCGTATCGTCACGGACCCGGAGCAGGAGGTCGTGGTCACATCGGACAGCGCCGGGACGATTAACACGTGGCAGGGACGAACGGGAGAGCTGCTGAGCTCCTTCTCCTCCGGCTCGTCTCAGTGCACGTTAATGACGTTCAGCACGGAAGGAAACTCTTTCGTCATGGTAAACTCTGTCTGTAAAACCCTGTCCTCACAGCGTCCTTACAAGTGTCTCAAACTCACACACACGCTTTCACACACACGCTTCCAAATCACATCGGTATGCAATTTGTTGTGTTTGAGGTGGGAACGGTTCTGGGATCGTTCCTCGCCCTGACGTCACCACAGCTGTCGGAAATATCACGCCACGTCGTGTGCGACTCGTTCAGTCTGAACATTCTCCTCTCGTCACCTGATAAGAAGTGGATTCTCACCGCATCCAAGGACAACTCGGATTTAAGCCCAAAGGTGAGAAGCGTAAACTCCTTCGTCCTGACGATGTCGGGAAAATTAACGTTACAGCTTTACCTCCGACTGTTACGAAGCGCCGACACCGGAGACTCCTTCCGTAAACGTTACGTAAACATCTGCACATAAATCGATGTTTTGTGTTAATGAGCTGTTGCTATAGAAACGATAACGTATCAGAGCGGGCGCATTAATATAAACCTGCGCTACTGTCAGAGCCGCTGTTATGGAAAACTAATCAACAGCACTGTGGTGTAATTAGGAAGCCTCTTTTCAATAAAGTCTGTAATGTGATAATTAGCTCATTCGGCAGGAAGTATGTTTTTAAAAACCATGAGGGCGTTTTGGCCTATTATACCTGACTCATAAACTATTCATTATTTGAATTATAAACCGTTTATGGGAGCTTTTTTAATCTCTGTACCGTTCTGGAGTCGAGAACTTAACCAGCGAAAACTCAGATGAACATTAACATCATTAACATTAACAACTCAGATGAACATTAACAACTCAGATGAACATTAACCCCCCCCCCATATAGTCTTCTTTTAATGATCTTTTAATAATCTTATTACTGTACACCACTAAGTACTGTGTGTCTATACAGGATTGTGTGTGTGTGTGTGTGTGTTTGTTTCTGACGGCAGGTTTTCAGCAGTCCGAGTGTGTGTAGTCCGGTGGAAGACGCTGAAGCTGTGTGTGTGAATTTACCCATCAGTGGCTGCGCAGCGGCGGTGTTTTTTCCCTCTCAGCCGGCGCGACTCGCCATCGTTCACAAGAACACGCCGTTCAACCAGAAATCCCTCTCCGTGTTCGAGTTCAGCCTGAAGAAGTCCAGATACAAGCAGGAGGCTCAGGGTACGAGCACGAACACCGACACCGCAGACAGCCCAGTGCAAAAGTTTACACCCCCTTAAGACGACGGAAACGTCGTTTATTCCGAATCATTTTCACAGGCATTGCTTTATTTACAACTCGCGCAGGTTAATATTATATTAATAGTAGTAAAATAACAAAATATCAGCCATGGTAATATAAATATTCTTTAGTTGTTTATATGTCAGCTCTTTCTCTCTCTCAAACCTCATCCAGGTGATTATTTTATTCATTTTCTCCCTCATGTTTTAGATCGGAATTATAATTTTTGTAGATATTTATTTATTTTTTAATCAAGGTGCATTTACTCCTTTTTCTCCATTTAAAAACCATAAAGAGGATGCAAACTTTTGCACTCAGCAATCGTTTAAAATATATATATATATATATATATATATATATATATATATATATATATATATATTTATAAAGCCTGTAGTGATCAGTTTTAAATATAACACATATAATAATATACACCGATTATAATTATTGAATAGTTGACATTATAATAAGATTATTATACTATTATAAGTACCCTAATTTTATTCATATATAATTATAACATAATTAATGATAATATTTAGAATTGTTTGTCATTCTAATGAGTCAAGATGAGGAGATTAATAAGACTTATTATTAATACATGTAATTATAATGATTAATGACGTTAACAACTAATGATATTAATAACATTGTTATGTGGCTTTATTATTATAATATATAATAATAATATAATATTATTAATAATTGTCTGTATTAATATCATTAGTTGTTAACGTTACTTTTTTTTATTAATAGTAGTATAGTATTGATAGTATTATTCTACTATTAATTATAATATTGTTTATATTGACAAAGTGTTTTTAAGAGATAATTAAAAACTGCAGTTATTAATGAAACGGAACTGTAAATAAATAAATATTTGAGTAATTAAATCAAGTTTTTTTGTGTCTTTTTTTCTATTTAAGGCCGCTTTATTTATTTATTTATTTTTATTCATCTCATTACTAATGAATGGATTATTGCCAAAAATGAGATTTGTGTATGTTTCAGCTCGGGAGGTTGAATCTTTCCAGCTGAATTTAAACACTTGGCACTCGGACATGGTTCTCCAGGCGAAAGGGAGCAACATGGTTCTGCTTACAGACGGTAACGACCTGAATATCTACACTGTTAAAGGAGAACTCATCTCCAGCTTTAAGGAGCATCTGCAGCCCATCACATCTGTGTGTGTGGTGAGAACTTCCTCCTCCTCCTCCTCCTCCTCCTCCTCCTCCTCCTCCTCACTCACATTAACCTTCACAACACACAGAAATGAAACCCGTTCACACGCCTTTGATTCCCGGTAGGATGATTTCCGGGTGGTCACTGCGTCGCGGGATTTATCTTTGAGAGTTCTGACGTGGAAGAAGGATGGAGATAAAGGATTGACTCTGGAGAGTCAGTATAACCTGCTAGGAGGCTCTCACTCCATGTCCAGGTACGGTCCGAGTTTTATCACCGACTTATATATATATAATACCTTTTCCAGTCCCACAAAGAACCTAATAAGGTTCGCTTTGAAGATACTTCGAAGAACCAAGAACACTGCTCTGAAGAACCTACACTCTTAAAAGTAAAGTTCCCAATAGAACCAAAAAGGGGTTATTAATTAAACTTGAAACTCGACCTCATTTCATTGATAAGTATTTTCAGGTTGTTTTTATAGATCGCTTGGTGAACCATAAGCTCTGTGTGCTTCCTCTGCCTTTCTGCTCTTCTGCAGTCTCTTTTAAGTCTTACAGTGGAGGTACTATTTCTCCAAGGGACAGCTTGAATTATCCCAGAGACAGTTTTTGTCTTTAAGGGGGCAACAGAGTTAATACATTTATTCAGCATGACACTAAAGCTCTCCTCTAGCGTGTCTAAGGAAGGGAGTGAAAGATGGGGTAGAGATGATACGAGCTCCGTGAAGGTCTGAGCTGTATCAGCAGTGAGATAGCGCTTAGATTAGTATAGAAAATAAGCTAGTTCTGATGAGTACAAAGTTCAGGACTCTCGACATCTTGAGACGTCGTTTCTAATATCTATTAATTAAAATGAATACTTTTTGCTCACTTTAAGAATTCCATTATCGTGTTTACGTATGTGTTTACTTATTGCAAAATATTGACATAACCTAAATAACTTGTTTCACGGACGTGCCATAACATTAAATTGAATTATAAACGGATTAAAAGTACAGCGTGTCATTGTTTAGTAAACTAAATGTATTGGTTTATGGTATGAGAGAATTAAAACACTTTGTGCAGGCCTCATGTGCTGATCACGTGACTGTTTATTTCCAGAGGATTCACTGCAGTGGCGTGTGATTACGCGAGTATCGTCGCCTCGGTGGAAGCCGTTAATGGGAAGGACGCCCTGAAGGCCTACATCTTTAATTCTTGAACATTTTTGCGGGGGGAATTTTAATAAACAAAATGTACACCCACTGTATTAAAATAACTGTCCTAACCCTAACCCTAACCCTAGCGCTGCTTGTGCTTGTGCATGTAGTGTTAGCGATGTGTTGTAGTGCAATTATCACTGTGCACTCTGAATGTTTTAACATTACAGTATAGAACAATGTCTTTTTTGAACTGTTCAGGGCAGATTTTGTTTTGTACAAAATCAGTATATTGTGTTTAAGGTTCATTAAAGGCGCACTGGATGATAATAACAATAAACACTCCCGTAAAGCAGCTTTACAGAAATCCAGATGCAGATTTAGATCCCTAACGAACAAGCCAGACGTTATAGTGGTGAGGAAATACTCCTTGAGACGACATGAAGAAGGAACTTAAGAGGAACCAGGCTCAAAATGGAACCAGTCCTCTTCTGGATGAGACTTGATAGTGTGATTAGAAATCATTGCAATATGGGGTCGTGTAGTCTCATGGAAAAGTCTTTTCGGGAGGTACGAAACTACCGCATCCAGCTGAGATTATTCACGGCTTCACGAGAGTTCCAAGCGCAGAAAGCTCTGGAAACATCAGGAGTAGGTGAATGTAGGATGAATCTAACAGGGTACGATAGCCAAAAGCCAAGCATGTGCTACACTAAACACTGGGGCAATTACACTCGCTGTTGTACCGGTGCCGAAAAAAGAAATAAAAGTCCGATGCAAAAGTTTGCAGTTCTTTAACAACAGAACGTACCTCGGAGACTTCAAGTCATAGTTAAAGTGAAATATCCACTAGAGGTGTTCAAGTGATTAGAAAACCTGCATGTTAGAGAGACACTTCAAGAATGGATGTAAAGATCACACACTACCAGCAGAAGAGTTTTTATTTATTTATTTATTTAAGTGAACTAGCTTCACTAATTATGGACTCCGCCTTCTTGTTCCTCAGTGAGTGGTACTGTGTGTGTGATAATGATTGACGGTTATGGATGATGTTGATTTTGTCTCAACAACATAGTCAGTGTGTGATTGCTGTGTTCATGATGTGATTTGGATCAATGCCTTTATTTTCTGAGGTTTACTCTCCATCAGCCATCTTAATTACTCTTAACGTTTTGCTTCCTGGATGCTCTACAAATGCCCTACAAAATCATAATTACGCAGGTGAGTTTACTGCACTAAAACTCTCAAACACTCTTTATTAAAATAAGTGTAAAAATAAACGGCGTAAATCACACCCAAGCTGATCACTGTTTGGGATAATTAACCTGAGTATGACGTCAATCATCTAACGGTTTCTGTAAAAACTCCTGCTGTATGTGGCGTTGAAAGAAAAGAAGACGATACTAGAGTTTTGCTTGAATGACGACATTTTCAGGACATTTTTGAGGAACCTTTGGGCTGATCTCTCTCATCAACAAGGTGTTTCATTCTGCAGACCCTCCAGTCACTCAGTGTTTTTGTTTATCGCACCATTCTGTGTAAACTCTAGAGACTGTTGTGTGTGAGAATCCCAGGAGATCAGCAGTTTCTGAAATACTCAAAACAGCTCATCTGGCACCAACAACCACACCACGGTTAAAATCTTAGAGATCACTGAGATTTTTTCCCCCCGATTCTGATTGTCGATGTGAACATTAACTGAAGCTCTTGACCTGTATCTGTATGATGTTATGCCTTGTGCTGCTGCTACATGATTGGCGTATTAGAGAATTGCAAGAATGAGTAGGTGTACAGGTGTTCCTACTGTAATAAAGTCCTCCTTGAGTGTTATACAGTGTAGTGTTTAAAACAGGGGTATCCAATCTTATCCGGAAAGGGCTGGTGTGTGTGTGCAGGTTTTCATTCCAACCAAACAGAAGCCACACCTGAGTCTATTGAAAGCCGAGATCAACTGATTAAACAGGTGGAATCAGGTGTGCCTCCTGCTTGATTGGAATGAAAACCTGCTGGTTTAAAATAAATGGTTTAAACCCCTGGTTTAAAATATAGCGCTTCAAATACTTGCGCAATATCGGCGCTGCGTTGATGTACATGAAGCACCGCAGCCTATTTGCGTTTGAAATATTACACAATACTTAAAAATAATCCAAATCAGTACTTTTTGCTCTTTATCAGTTTTCCTATTAACACTTAGAGCTTGTTAGCAGCTTTTTTTTTTACACACAGAAGCACTAGGTACGTCTTTAAAATAGTTTTTTTTTAAAGAACAACAACAGCAAAAAAACACAATAATGCGCAATTCCAGCGCAGCTCTGGCGCTCACGACGCAACCTCTGTGCGCGCGAGCGCCGTTTGACTCTGACCGGTAAAGTACAAATGTGCATGTGAAAGTTGCGCGCGCGTGGAAACGGTTTAATCTTTACACGGTACAATACGAGAATTTAAAAACAACAACAACAACTTTCACGGATGTTTTCGATCAAAAGTATAACGTGCGTTTAAAATTTCATAGTGAAATGTTTGCTTATAAGTTGTTTGAAGTCTAAAAGGCAGCGAGGATAAGTTCAGTCTTCGGCTCTAACTGCCCAGGTAACCACAACACATTCTTAGCTAACTGGCTAACTGCTAGCTAGCACAGCTAACGGTTCTGCTAGTCCGCCAATGCTGGCTACTTTTAATTAAATCACAGTGAACTTAACCTTTTAAAGTTGTTTGCTTTAAATAAGTTGTCGTTAAATTACTTTATGCATGTCAGTATAATACAGTTTAACATACATTTGCACACATTTTACAAAGCGGCTTCTTTTGGTACAACGCTTTTCTTCAGCGTCCCATAGCATAGCATAACATATCCTGCTAGTTATATTCTATATAGAATTGATGTTATAAGTGATGTATATAAGTGATATAACTTAGTCAATTTTTGCTGATAGGCCAACATGTCCGCCATATTGATCGGGGCTGGACTTTACATTTCTCAAACAATTTCACTGGTTTATGATCTATATAGAGTACAAAAAAGGTTCTGTCTCCAGTTACTTACAAACTTGATAGTCAGAGTTGTAAAATTATTCATTGTTATAAAGTACTGTGAAAACGCTCACTTGTTATGCAAAGATTCAGATTACATTACATTACATTACATTTATGGAATTTGGCAGACGCCCTTATCCAGGGTGACTTACATGTCTGTAATCTATACAAATGAGCATTTGAGTGTTAAGGGCCTTGCCCAAAGGCCCAGCGGTGGCAGCTTGGCAGTGCTGGGATTTGAACTCACGACCATCCATTAAGTAGTCCAACGTCTTAACCACAGAGCTACCACTGACCCCCAAAATTTTTATACAACTGAGCTGTTCAGGGTTAAGGACCTTGCCCAAGGGCCCAGCGGTGGCAGCTTGGAGGTACTGGGATTTGAACTCACGGCCTTCCCATCAGACGTCCAATGTCCTAACCACGATGTCCTAACCGTTGTGCAAATGGATTTTTCCTGTCCTTGACTCCATCTTTTAGTTTTTCCTGTGCTCACAACTCGTTCACTTTGAAATACGGAATAAATATATAGTGCATGTTTAAGTCCTAGTAACTGACCATCATTGTACCAAAATGCAATGAAATCTGTAAATACGAGTGAAATAGTTTGACACCGGCAGTCAATCTGCTTTCTAGATTTTATTAGCGATAAAAGGATACAGACATCCTTCAAAACAGACAATCACAAAGATGATTATAAGATAATCCTTTATGGATTATGGAGCCTCTGCTAACAAAACCTTCTGACAGATATCCAACCAGACTCGACCAAAAGCTAACTTGGTGAGCTATACTGTTAATCATTGCGTTTATTTTCCTACGCTAACGTTAGCTACATAACTGAGCTTAAGAAAAAGCCACGATAAACATTCAACCTAAACAAAAGTTTAACGTTTAACATCGCATAATTATGTATTCAGAATAAACACTTTAAAGCTTGCAAAACATTTTTGCATTTTGTTTGAAAACGTCTACCGATATCTTACCTCGGTTTCTTAAACTTGTTTTTATTGAGATAACACGTGCACCAGCTGAAGGTGATAGCGGTGCAGTAGCTTCATTCATATATACATATATATGTATATATATATATATATATATATATATATATATATATATATATATATATATATATATATATATATGTATATATTCAGAGATATAAATATATAGATATATATAGATCAGTAACCTAGTTACAATTTGTGACGTCACTTCCTGTTTCTGCTACTATTAACCATGAAGCAGGAAAGCTGTGTCCAGTTTCCATCAGTACCTGTCCCTGGATTCTGATTGGTCAGAAGGTTTATATTAATATGTTATAATTTCTATAGTAACGGCTCATTCGCAGTGACTTGTATGGTGAACAGTTTATTACTCACTTAAAGGTGCAATTAGCACTTATACAAATAACCTTCAAGTTATGTAAAAGATGATAAAATATAAAGGTTTAATCTGTGTCCGCATTCCCGTTGCGATCCTGTGTGTGTGTGTGGAGTTTGCATGCTGCGGGGGTTTCCTCCGGGTACTCCGGTTTCCTCCCCCAGCCTAATCCAGCCTAGAATAAATCAAATAAATAAAAGCATGAATTACTGTCTCCAAAATCCTTTACTGATAAAAACACTCAATTTCGCAATGGATCTGAGATGTGTGGAGTTTGCATGTTCTCAGGGATTTCCTCCGGGTACTCCGGTTTCCTCCCCCAGTCCAAAGACATGCATGGTAGGCTGATTGGCGTGTCTAAAGTGTCCGTAGTGTATGAATGGGTGTGTGAGTGTGTATGTGATTGTGTGCCCTGCGATGGATTGGCACCCTGTCCAGGGTGTACCCCGCCTCGTGCCCCATGCTCCCTGGGATAGGCTCCAGGTTCCCCGCGACCCTGTAGGATAAGCAATGTAGAAGATGGATGGATGATAAAAGCCACTCTTCACCACTGAATTGATTTGTTCATCGAATTTAAGGCCGTCAGTCTGACTCGTTATATGGTCTAATTCACGATACGAGTGTGTGATGTGTGTTTTCACTCAGATGGAGGGCCGTTCCAGGGCCAGACAGCCTACAGTACAAATCCCGGACGAACAGAGGCTGGGTGAAAAGACGAAAGCCAGGTGGAGTCCTGAAGAAGTGAGTTGTGTTTACTACTAACTTTTCATTTTTAATCTTTGCACCACAAGCAAGTTTGCTTCTTCAGAGTCGCACCAGAAATTGGGTCAGAAGGTGTCGATTCATTTCCTTTATGCCATGTGGCCGCAGGTCACAGGTTTATATTAATGCGCTTGTTCTAATCCGTTATCGTTTCTATAGTAACAACTATGTGTAGCTAGTGATGTGTTTAACATGTTTTGGAAGGAGTCTCCAGTGTGAGTGCTTTGTAACAGTCAGAGGTAAAGCCATCAGTCAGTATTTTACTGTAACAGCACCATAGAGTTGCATTTTTATATGTTGTGTGTTCAGGATAAATATCTTAAGAGTCTGGTGGAGAGGATTGGCGACAACTGGAGCACTATTGGGACTATGTTACCTGTAAGTAAAACGAACAAACAAACAAAAACATTAAAGAGAACCTAATTATACTCGAGTACTCTATTATTTATTAGATATGGTCTGTGTACAAAGCTGAAAGCTTTTAACTGCGTCTCAGGGTCGGACTGAACAGGATTGTAAGTACCGATACACCTGTGTGTTGGACCCAAACTTGATCAAGGGTACCTGGACTAAACAGGAGGATGAGAAGGTGAGCATTGTGGGTACACTCAATGCTTTAGAAATGACGTACAGCTTCGGGTTTAAAGCACACTAAAATCGACAGCCTGAATGTCTTCTGTAGCTCGTAGAATTAGTGACAAAATTGGGAACATACCAATGGACCAGGATCGCCAAGCACCTGAAGGGCCGCAGGGGGAAGCAGTGCCGAGAACGCTGGCACAATCATCTGGACCCGTCGGTGAATAAACAGTCCTGGACTCCCGAAGAAGACATCATCATCTGCAAAGCCCACAGCATTCTGGGAACCTGTTGGGCCAGAATCGCCAAATTGCTTCCTGGGAGGTATGTGGGAGGTAACATTTCCTCCAGGATTTTGCGATCTCAGAAATTAACGCAAAATCAAGCAAACTTCGCGATATTCTGAGGAGCTTTCGATTTTCCGCGGATTTGGGCCGAGACGGGTCACGCGACGTGATCGCAACACACGTTCAGCCGAAGCCTTCTTCGATTCACTTCGTCGAACACGAGTACAGCTAAAAGGTCTCGTTTACCAACATCAACAAACATCACTGCGAAATATCGTAAGTAGTTGCAAATAGTTGCATCGCAAATTTTTGTAAAAAAGCCACGACATAATCAAGCATTTTTGGTCGCAACAATCACAAAAAAAAACCCCTACGAAATCCTGTACGAACTGATTAGCTCTAATCAAACTGTAGAAACATTAAATTTTCAGTTTAGGAGGCGAGGGAACTGATAACATTGGACATCATTTAACACCCTTTTTAGCAGCGTGTAAATGTTTTCATAGACCAAGCCAAATTTAAAAATCCCCGATAGATTTATTTAGGGCTGCAACTAACCATTATTTTCATAATCGATTAGTTGGCCTATTATTATTATTTCGATTAAGCGGATTCGGGGGGGCTTTCAGTACCATTTGTTTTTTGTTTATTTAAAATAAAATCCACAAACTGAGTGTTACAAATATAAACTTCAGACTAAAACTTTACACAAATGTTTGTCCAAAACAGAAAAGACCCCAACACACACACACACACACACACACACACACACACACACACACACACATACACCAGAATATATATTATTAATTTAGGACTGTAGTTTAATTCGGTGCTTTTTGTATATCCATAAAAAATAATGCATAAATATTTATATACAATATAAACTAAAATAAATTAATTATATATATATATATATATATAAATTTATTTTATAGTATATATGCATTATTTTTTATGGATGCACAAAAAGCACCGAATTAAACTACAGTCCTAAATGAATAATAAAAACTCACTTTCACTGCACCTTGTGGTTTCTGTTACTCACTGCCTTTAGACGTTAATTAAAATTAATTCTACTCGTGTTTACTTTTGATCATAATGTTTTGATTAGACATTACAGATCTTACTCGCGCTCCCACTGTGTATCAGCACGAGGAGGAACGCGGTTTTGTCACTAACACATCACTTCTGTTATAATAAACAACAGAATTTACACCGCAAGCGCCAAATACAGCATATAATGACAGTAAACTTAAATTAAGCTAAACCTTTTGAGCAGCTTGCACCAGTTTTCCCTGCCCCTTACACACAGAGGAGCATTTTGTGGATATAAACAGAAGTTTGTGCTCGTGCAGCACTGTTTGACCTCCGCGGTGTTTAATATAAAATGCTCCCTGCCTTAGAGGACTTTCTTCCTCAGTCGCGTGACGATTTCGCCTTCATCTGATGGACACTGAGGTTATGTTGGGAATAAAAGGTGTGTATGACATCATGCGCCGTCGACTAGGAAGCGGCTTATACTTCCGGTCAGTAAAAAAAACCACTAGTGATATATTTGAGATGATATTACCTTTCTAAAATCCACACACTAGACGGTAGTGTATACAGTGCATAGTGTAAGTGTACAGTACTTCATTTGGGACACAACTTTAGTATTTACTCTCCGAAGCGTGTTTTCGGAACAGAAGTAACGTAATGAGTAAATCTCCCCCGTGCCGCGCGCAGACCAACTAATCCATAATGAGCTTCGTTGAAAACGATTTTCTAATCGATTAGTTGTTGCAGCTCTAGATTTATTATCCTTGTACTCGCACACGAGTGTTCAAAAAATGCCACGCAACCATACATTTAATTACCAAGTATGTTCACGGTGTTTACTTTTAGCCGCGCCCACAAAACTCCATAAAAGGCAAATCTCACACAGAGCTGAAAAAGAGAAAGGAAAATGGCGACTAAACGGTGAACAAGAGACTCGTAAGCGCGACACAAGTCGACATTTTTGGTTCAGAGTCTTATTTTGAGAAAACAACTGTTAAAGATATTGACTGCAGAATTTTATATTTCTGATTAGAAATAACAATATTTTTGTAACAGTAACTTGTATATCATTTCCCTCAAAGCTCTACTACACAACTGACAGTGTGACACAGTGATACAGTGCTGATTTCTTCTGCTTTTGTTTACATCTCATACTAAATAGTTTTAGATCCTCAAACGAAATACAACATAAAACAAAAGCAACCTGAGTAAAGACACAATACAGTTCTTATTTTATTGAAGCAAAAAAAAAAAGTTATCCATCACCAATCACTCATGTGAAAAACTAATTGCCCCCTTAAACTTAAAATCTGGTTGTGCCACCTTTAGCAGCAATAACTGGAGATCAGTCTTTCACAGCGCTGTGGTGGGTTTCTGGCCCACTCTTCTTTGCAGAACTGCTTTAGTTCAGCCACACTGGAGGGTTTTCGGGCATGAACTGTCCGTTGAAGGTCCTGCCACAGCATCTCAATTGGTTCAAGTCAGGACTTTGACTCGTCCACTCCAAAAATTTAATGTAGTTTTTTTGAGCCTTTCAGACATGGACTAACTCCTACGCTTTGGATCGTTGTCTTGCTGCATAATCCAGTTGTTCTTGAGTTTCAGCTTACGGACTGAAGACCGGATATTCTCCTTTAGGATTTTCTGGTAGAGAGCAGGATTCATGTTTCCCTCAATTACTGTAAGTTGCCCAGACCCTGAAGCAGCAAAGCATCCCCACACCATCACACTGCCTCCACCATGCTTGACCGTAGCTATGATGTTCTTTTTGTGGAATTCGGTGTTTGGTTTACGCCAGATGTAACGGGACTCCGGTCTTCCAAACAGTTCCACTTTCCACTCATCAGTCCACAAAACATTCTCCCAAAAGATTTGAGGATCAAGGTGTGTTCTGGCAAAATTCAGACGAGTCTTAATGTTCTTCTGGGTTAGCAGTGCTTTTCACCTCACCACTCTTCCATGGATGCCATTTTTGCCCAGTGTCTTTCTGATAGTGGAGTCATGAACCTTTATTGATGCAGGAGAGGCATGTAAGTCCTTTGATGTTGTCCTTACCTCTTTTGTGACTTCCTGAATGAGTTGGCGCTGTGCTCTTGGAGGAATTTTGGAAGCTCGGCCACTTCTGGGAAGGTTCACTACTGTGCCGAGTTTTTCCATTTGGAGATAACGCCTCTCACTGTGGTTCTTTGG
Organism: Ictalurus furcatus; assembly: GCF_023375685.1. Taxonomy (NCBI): domain Eukaryota; kingdom Metazoa; phylum Chordata; class Actinopteri; order Siluriformes; family Ictaluridae; genus Ictalurus; species Ictalurus furcatus. The sequence goes on from NC_071269.1 coordinate 25,916,126, forward strand.
AGTCCCAGAGCCTTTGAAATAGCTTTGTAACCCTTCCCAGACTGATGTATTTCAATCACCTTCCTCCTCATCATTTCTGGAATTTCCATCAACTCTGCCATAGTGTGTTACTGAGTAAGATCTTTTGACCAGCTTCCTGCTGTTGAAAAAGTTCTATGTAAGTGTAGATGTGATTGAACAGGGTTTGCAGTAATCAGACCTGGTTGTGTCTCGTCCAGCTGAACCCCTTTATCAATGCACTTTCATAGATTTGGGGAATTAGTAACTATGGGAGCATATACACTTTCACACAGGCCCAGTTGGTATTGGAGAACTTTTTTGCTTCAATAAATAACATTATCATTTAAAAACTGTATTTTGTGTTTAATTTCTGAAACAATTTAGTATGGTGTATACACAAAAACAAGAAAGTGGGATGGGGGCAAATACTTTTTCACAGCACTGTATATAAACTGTATGTGACTTTTTTTTGTGTGAATTGTATTATAAATAGTTATTCATCGCATGTATTTTACTCTTCGCTGTACTAACGCTTGTTTCCTCGTTGTCGTGAGCAGTCTTTTTTTTTTTTACATGTACTTATTCGAGCTATGGATAGCTGCATACGTCTGTTTTGTGATGCTTTCGCACGGAATTTCGGCGTTCTCCCCATCTATTTTTACTGTATTGATGTCTCTGTTGTAAGCTGTCGGAGCATGTCACGTGACACGTTTTGGTGAATCACAACGTTAAAGTTCCTATGCTTGAAATTCGGTCTCCTTGTTTAGGTCCTGTAGTTTCTCACTATAGGTGAGCACTAAAAAGGAAACGAGCGTATTTAAACCAGCTATCATGTTGAGGGAACAGGCTTTCCGACGGTACCAAAGACTCTCCGTTATCAAGAACGATCCCGGAGATATATCTGGTTGAAAAATGCTAACTTATGACAAAGTACGGGGAAATTATCAGACGTAAGAGCACCGAATGCCTAAAAATAAACATTTTAATGTGAACTTTTGTCATTTTTATGGTATTGGTGTTGAATAAGACGTGTTATAGAACCAAAATATACCAAAATCTGAAAATTGACCAGTACACACAAGAATGGCTTTTTTTGTCTGCCGTATCTCTCCTTAGTTAACGGATTTGTTTTGGAATGGCTTTCTTTCAGATCGTTAATATGAAATGAAAATCCAGTGTTCACTAAATTGGTGTGTAATTCCTGAAATGGTTCAATTTTGCACTTATAGGACTGATAACTCCATCAAGAACCACTGGTACTCGACTCTGAAGCGTAAAGTGGCCAAAGGTGTGCTAGTGATCGACGCTGATCCTGTTGCCTCTTCACCTCCTGAAGAAACATCTATAGAAGTGGAGAAGGAGGAAGAAGTGACTCGTCCAACTGAAGAGGAAACTAAAGTATGCTGTCGTCATTTGTAATGATTTCATGCTGATAGTGTGTGTTGTCTGAATAATTGACTTGTGACTGTGTTGTGTGTTTAGATGGATGTCCCTTGTGACGTCAGTCTGCAGTCAGAATTTGTGATGGACGTTCCTGATCAGGTAACCTACCCTATTCCTGATTGCTGTAGATCTTGGGTCTGGAATATCACTTGCTCTATAAAGGAAATCTCTCTGCTCTAACAGACACAGCCTGCCCCATCGACTCCTAATACCAGTGCGGACGATTCCTGTTACGATGCTTTCAGCTCGGTCCTAATGACCGACTTTACAGAGCAGGTGAGAGTATTTTTAAACGATATGATTTGTTATTTGTGATGTACTTTTTAAGCAGGTCCTAACCCATATGTTTGAAACTCAGAGTAGTAAAGTATTAGTTATCATTTTCATGCTCATGTGTATACTCTTTTTAGAGAAGAAGGTTCCTTGAAACACCAGGAACTATAGGAAGTAGAGCGAAAACAAACCTGTTGTAGGCATCTGCAGAGAAGCGTTAATGTTTTTCTGGAGGAACAAACCGACAATCCTTAATTAACCACCCCCCCCCCCCCCCCCAAGGAATTTGTCTTATTTACTCTATCATTTTCAGATAATGAAAGCAAGGGAACCCAGGCGTCGCAAAAGAAAACAGAAGCCCAAAAAAGGCCAGAGGCATTTAAAGTGGAAAGGAGCCCCTGATGCTGAGAAAGACTCCAACGACATCACCAGAGTAAAGTCCACTTCCAGCCCCCGCGACAGGTCGCAGTCACGACAGAAAATCATCATCGGTGCGGCGCTGCAAATGATCTCTGAAGACATGTTGCCTTTTAGCATCTTCGAAGGATCCGGGTTTCGAAACTTCATGGCTGCGATCGGTCCTCAGTACCCTAGAATTTCTCCGCATAGCGTAGGATTGAGGCTTTACGTCGAAGTGGAGAAGGCGGTTAAACCGAGCCTGATTAAACAGCTGAGGGATTGTCTCGCTGTGACTGGAGGAAACTCGAACATCCACGTCACGGCGGATATCTGGGCCAGCGAGGATGCCGAAACCATCCTCGCTGTTCAGCTGCATTTCCTCGACGGAGACTGGAACATGTGTAGGCCGACAGTTGCGTTTCGGCATTTAAGCGACAATAACTTCAACAGCATTGTTACGAGCGAGCTGGAAGCCGTGCTCCTGAGCTACGGGCTTTTTCCTGAGAACATCGGCTACCTTATTCTTCACGAGGCCAAGAACACAATCAGCATACACAACCTTTTCTGCGACTACAAGATCATGCATAGCGTCCAGAAGAACGACCCGGACGAAGACGAAATAATCGACTTCATTGACGATCAAGTGTCTGTCGTGGATTTCTCGGAAGTCCACTTGGCCAGGAATGTGGACTGCTTTAGTAGCTTGTTGCACTTGGTAATCAAGGAAGCTCTAAAGGCCTCACAGTGTGCCAGCTACGTCGTCTCTCAGATCCGAGATATCGTGGCCTTCTTTCGGCACAGTGCCTACTGGAATAATGTTCTCATGCGGGACTGTAATGTCTCTCTCGCAGATCCTCACAGCTTCAACAGCTATAAATGGAACTCCACTTTTGCTGCTTTTCGTAAGCTGCTTTCAAAGGTTGCTTGGGACGGCGCGATGGGCCTGATAGCCCAAGCGCAGAAAGAAGAGAACGACTCGACTGTTTCTCCTCCAGTAATCCATGTCATCTGGGACCAAGTCGTAGACATCATTGGTTTTTTAGAACCTTTCGAAGAGGCGGTCCAAGTGCTTCAGTCAGATGGCATCACGTTCTCCCTCGTCATTCCATCCATCATCGGACTCGATAAAACCCTTGAGCTTAAAAAAACCTCATATCCCCAATTCCGCAAAGCTCTCCGCTCCAGACTACACGACTACTTCCAACCTCTGATCATGCAAAAAGATTTGATTCTCGCTACAGTCCTGGATCCTCGCATTAAACTGCAACCTTTCGAAGACGAAGAAGAGGCCAGTGATATCAAACTCGCACCCCCTACCAAATTCTGGGCTTGTTCGATCTTAGAATCCGCTATGAGTGAAACGGATGCCTGGGTTCCCATCGAGGAGGGCAGTGTAAAACTAGACCACGATGACCAGCTTGCTGCGAAAGCTGCCAGTTTGGGCAACATCAAGAGCAAGAAGATCTTCAGCTTCATGCAGCCTTCCGCCAAGAAGACGCAAGACTCCGAGCTCGATCTTTATATCGCCGAACCTTTACTGGATGGAGATGCTTCTGTTGAGGAGTTCTGGCGAGGAGCCACACGGTTTCCACAGCTACGAAATATCTGCCACAGACTTTTGGCTGTCCCAGCTTCATCTGGAGGGTTTAAACGTCTCTTTCCCATGGCGGCTTCTATAGTTCGTGCCAGGAGAAATCGACTTCCTCAGCACACTACAGAGCGATTATTACTTTACAGAGAGAGCCAGAAGTTAAAAAACGGAAGAAGTGGAACTGGATTGTAAACGGCCTCGTGAAACATTGATGTCGCGTTTGTGTGACCTTTGTTACGCATTATTAATTACATCTGACCTGTAGAATCATATAACATTAAAATAAAACGATAGATCTCATTCATGTTCATGTATATACTGAATGCTGGACTAAGCCGTGGAATTTTTTTCATGTGCCTCCTTTCTCCTTTTTTATATTGTGACTTTAATCTCCTATGCCAAGTGTCAGAATGAGTCTTTTCATGTGTTTTCTCATTAACATATAATTATCATTGGATAAAAGAATGGATTGATAAAATAACTTCTCTGTGTCAGTTTTGTTGTCTTGTAATCATTTGGATTGTGTGCTGCAAGAGATATTCGATTTGTGGAGCATGTTAGCCGTTTACTTTATTCGTAGGTCGGCCATATTGGTTGTGATGTTATGATTAGGGTAGGAGAAGTGTAATCACCCATCAGCGTACAAGAAAAAGTGACTCAAAACTTGTCTATTTTACCTAAAATTTGCAAATCACAAAGTGTTTTTGTACACAAAGTATGAGATAGTAACTGGATTACATGAAATAAATGAATGTTTGTTTATTTTGCCACAGATTTGACTACTATTCCAAAGATGTTCATTTTCGCTCTCTTTTAAACATGTTTGCTGGAAAGTCTCCAACACTTTTTATTCTCTACTAGGTTTTTAAACTTTAGTAAAGCTTAACAAAGCATACTTTAAAGACTTTTCCCCTCAAGATTGGGATGTAAAACTGTACAGATTTTCGCTTTGCTTGTTTCCCAGGTGATCAGGTGTAAAACATAATACTATTATAGTACACATTTTAGATGGCTAAACAAAAAACAAAAACCATTTTGGGTAAACAGTTTTATTTTTTGTGCTGAATATCCTTATTGTTCTGTATGAAATATACCTCAGGTGACGCTCGTGCGTTGTTTTTTTTTTTTTTTTTTGTTCTTGTTTTTTTTTTTAACTGCCGGAAGTTAATTTTTCCCGCCGCTTCTCCACGGACACGCGCCCGGAGAGTTTATTGCGCCGTGATTGGTCAGTGGTTGCTGGGGTAACAGGTCTCCGTACAAGCAGCTTGAGCCTTTTAACGCCTCAGTCTCAACACACACAGGACAGAGGACTGTTCCAAATCAAACTCGATACATATATTAAAACATTAATTATCAATCATTTATTCTCTTCTGTGAGGAAATTTTGTAGAAATAAAAAAAATGTACAAACGATTTTTCACATATAATATGTGCAAATATTTAATTTAAAAAATGCACAAACAGTTGGACGTTTTCATAACGACGTTAGCTTGTTAGGCTAGCACTGCGGTTTTAGATTAGAGTTTAAAGTTAATAGTCGCCTATATTACGACTATTCTTTTATTTAATTATATTTCTTAATACTCTCAGAGACATTACAAAACGTTAAACATACAGCACACAACACAACCGCGTTACACAGACGATTCTAGAAGCGAAACGAGTCCTGTAGGAATTTGTACAAATAATTTCACTTGAGGTAAAATAGTGTGGGTGGGTTTTTTTAATACTGATGGTACGACCCAGTATAATAATTATATTATTAAACCCCATATATAATTATATAAATTCCTATTTTAATTTTAAAACCAAATATTTCAAACGTTACTTAATCCAATTAATTACAATAAAAATAGCCCTATATTTATCTAATCAAATGATTTAAAATTACAAAAAAACTGCCCTTATTTATCTAATAAAAAAATCACGCTATATTTACAACATTTAATAACAATTTACATTTGTTATATATACATATGTATATATATATGTATATGTAGGTATGCATAAAGCTGATATTTCGCTACTTCCGCGTACTAACGTTTATTTTCGCGGCTCAACCAATCACAGCGCAGCATTCCCAGAAGGGGCGTGGCTTGACGAAAATGACGTATTGCGGAAGTTTTCGTTCAGAATGAAACATGGCTGCTGCTTCTGCTTCTGCTTTGAGGTCCGGTGTGAATTCTAAGTTATGTTTGTTTGCGCATTTAGTGATTTTTGCCTGGTATGTGTTCACACTGAATGCTAACTGCGCCATAGCGGTTTCAGGGCGACATCCGGGCACTCTGTCTTACGGAGGCCGGTGGAAATATTTAACCTTCATCAACCTGGTGAGTGGAAATGGCTGAGTCCTGAATGAGTCCTGAATGAGTCCTGAATGAATCCTGAATGAATACTGAATGAGTCCTGAATGAGTTCTGAATGAGTCCTGAATGAATCCTAAATGAATCCTGAATGAGTCCTGAATGAGTCTTGAATGAGTTCTGAATGAATCTTGAATGAGTCCTGAATGAATCCTAAATGAATCCTGAATGAGTTCTGAATGAATCTTGAATGAGTCCTGAATGAGTCCTGAATGAATCCTGAATGAGTCCTGAATGAATCCTGAATGAGTCCTGAATGAATATTGAATGAGTCCTGAATGAATCCTGAATGAGTCCTCAATGAATCCTGAATGAGTCCTGAATGAATCCTGTATGAGTCCTGAATGAGTCCTGAATGAATCCTGAATGAGACCTGAATGAGTCCTGAATGAGACCTGAATGAGACCTGAATGAGTTCTGAATGAGTCCTGAATGAGTCCTGAATGAGACCTGAATGAGTTCTGAATGAGTCCTGAATGAGTCCTGAATGAATCCTGAATGAGACCTGAATGAGACCTGAATGAGACCTGAATGAGACCTGAATGAGTTCTGAATGAATCCTGAATGAGTCCTGAATGAATCCTGAATGAGACCTGAATGAGACCTGAATGAGACCTGAATGAGTTCTGAATGAATCCTGAATGAGACCTGAATGAGTGAACAATGTAGTGCACTACTTAGTGTGAAAAAATACTTGTAATATTCCTAACATATGCACTTAGAGCTGATGGTAAAAGTTTTACCTTTAACTTGAGTTCCATCACAGTAACAAAAAGCAGCTTAATAAATAATTCTTCATTGAGTTATTACTCAGTTATTACAATTAGAGAATATTTCTAAACGTGATAGAAAGTTGGACCTTTATTCTACTTTTGTATATTCCACTATAGGACAGATGCTCAGACTGTTTTTTTTACTATCTATTACAATTATTAAAAGATTGTATTGATGCACTGTATTTATTATTGTGTACATTAATATTTTGGCTGCTTATGGAAGCTTAAAACGATTTTGTTCTTCAATTTCTGAAATGTCCACCTTCAGAACATATTGTAAATAAACGTCCAGTCTGACTGTTATTACATTTCAGTTGATTTTATTTACCGGCATAATAACTTTCCACTACTGTAACAAAATGTAGAAAATAAATGAGAAACCTGCAGACTCCCACTTTGAGAACCTATGGCCCTAAGAATACAGTTGTGCCCAAAAGTTTGCATACCCCCTGCAGAATCTGCTAACTCTTAATTTAAACAGGATGATCGGAGTAAATTATTATTATTTTATTTAAAGAACTTTTTTTTTCATTTAGTACTGCCATTCAGACGCTAAATAAGATATTTACATGTCTCCCAGAAGACAAAATACTAACAATTTACACCGATCATCCTGTTCAAAAGTTTACACCCCCCTGGATCTTAATGTATGGTGTTGCCTTCTTGAGCATCAGTGAATGTTTGCACCTTTTGTAATAGTCGTGTACGAGTCCGTCGGTCGTCCTCGGTGTGAAAAGGTGGTTCTGAACATCATATAGTCTGATGGAAAGGAGTCAAATATGCAGAAGATGCTGGAAAAGTAAAGAATGTGCAGGACCTGGAGGATTTTTCTGAAGAACAGTGGGCGGTTTAACTGCTCAGGACAAACACGTGACTCATGAAGAACTCTCACAAAACATAAACACAGTCGTGGATCATCCTGGTAACGACACACGGGATTAATAATCAATGGTGTGTAAACTTTTGAACGGGGTAATTTTTATAAATTCCGATATAATCTTGTCTTGTGGACTATATGTAAACATCTGTTATGTGAAGTAGATTATTCAGGACAGGACTAAATAAACAACAACCTGGGATTTTTATGATCCGTCTTATTTTGTTAACAGTATTAAGATTTAGCAGATTCTACAAGGGGTATGCAAACTTTTGGGCACAACTGTATTTTGAGGTCTCCAACTTTGGATTGTAGTCAATCTTTCTGGCGTTTTCGTTTCTTTTGTCCCCCTCCCTTGTTTTTGTCCCAGTTCTTGTACTCTTTGCTCTTGCGTTGTAGTTCTTGTCATGTTCCTGTTTGTCACTGTTGCTAAACTCTCCCTAAACACTCCGATATCGCTCTGTTTGCATCCCCAACTCTGTGAAAGGTCAGTGTTTCCTGCTTCAGAGTGTGTGAGAGCTGTTTTTCTGACTCTCACAGACTCCTATCTTGGTCTGCCCAAAAGTTTGGTCCTGTTTCAGTTTTCCATGCCATAAATAAGATGTAAAAATGACCATATGACTGTTTTCATTCACCTCAATGCACCTTAATGCAGCGGTTCTCAGAGCGGGATCTGTGAAGCTTAGCCAGGGAGTCTGAGATGTTTTATTTTCTTAGAGTGGTATAAATACATTATTATCATCAAAAGTTATGATGAAGTTTAAATGGGTGTAATACAAATCTCAGTCATTCAAACACAACGACTGGTGGAAAGTTCAGGAGTGAGAAGCTCTATGCTCCAATAAATAACCAGAATGTTCCGGAACAAAATGTCATTTCTTCAGGACCATTGTGCAACACATAAAACACAAGACTGCGTGAGACGAGCGCAGGACAATAAATACTGCACACAGGACGCAGAGGTGTCCTTGGCTCTGAAAAGTTTGGGAACAACACACTTAATAAGGCACAAATGCCAATAAATTAACTAGGGAAGGTCAAAGGGGTGTACAAACTTTTGAGCATGCCAGTCGTTTGTTACTGGAATATTTAGGTTTGTACGTTGTCGGAAAGTTGATTCATTATCATGTATACGTAATGATGTTTTGATAAACTATATATTAAAAACTAAAAGACCACGAGGGCACAAACTTTTGCAGTGTTATATTATATGTGTGTTTAACTGGAACCCTGTTGGTGCTGCAGGTGATGCAGACGGTGTTTTTCGGGCTCTGTGTTGTAACCGATCTAATCCAGATGGCGCTGCCGAGGAAACGCAGCGACTCGTCGTTCCTCGTCACAGCGCGGGATTTCTTCTTCACCGTTCTGGCTTTTCCGGTGGGAACCGTGAGTGTCCGAGATTCGCAATCTGATATCAAACACGAGGTTTTGTGATTAGTGTAATCAGGTTTGTTATGAATCAGTTTTACGTTTTCAGTTTGTCTTCGCTTCTTTCTGGTCCATCTACGCCTACGACCGAGAGCTGGTCTTCCCCAAGGTTTTAGATGACATCATTCCTACATGGCTTAATCACGCTATGGTAAGCGTCGCTATTTATGAAAGTATTTGCGCATGCGTAAGCTTTATCGTCAGTGTAAGCCTTCTAATAAACCTCCATTTATATTTATATTCTTAATGCATTGTGATTGTTTATTAATAAATACTATATTACGCATCATTATTATTAGTATTATTATTATTATGTTTTTGTACCATAGTCTTTTTAAGCGTCACATCACAACATTACATTTTATCCCACAGCGCTGTTGAAATCCGGATTCTGATTGGTTAGACAGTATCGAATCATTTTTCTATGATTATATTAACGCTGTCGTTCTAATACGTTATCGTTTCTATAGTAACGGCTCGTTCACAGGGACTCGCGTGGCGAACACGCCGCTAATCATTTTTCTTTAAGGATGAATGTGTTTTTGCAGCGTTTAGGGAAGGAGTCTCCAGTGTCAGTGCTGTGTAACATTCAGAGGTGAAGCTGTAACTTTAAGTTTTCCGACATCTTCGTCACAGAGGAGTTTACACTTCTTTACTGTTTCTAGGCAACTAAAGACAAGATGAGAGAGAATGAAGAGAGAGAATAGAGAGAGAATAAAGAGAGGGAATAGAGAGAGAGAGAATAGAGAGGTAATAAAGAGAGGGAATAGAGAGGGAATAAAGAGAGAGAATAGAGAGAGAATAAAGAGAGGGAATAGAGAGAGAGAATAGAGAGGTAATAAAGAGAGAGAATAGAGAGGTAATAAAGAGAAGGAATAGAGAGGGAATAAAGAGAGAGAATAGAGAGAGAATAAAGAGAGGGAATAGAGAGAGAGAATAGAGAGGTAATAAAGAGAGAGAATAGAGAGGTAATAAAGAGAGGGAATAGAGAGGGAATAAAGAGAGAGAATAGAGAGAGAATAAAGAGAGGGAATAGAGAGAGAGAATAGAGAGGTAATAAAGAGAGAGAATAGAGAGGTAATAAAGAGAGAGAATAGAGAGAGAATAAAGAGAGGGAATAGAGAGAGAGAATAGAGAGGTAATAAAGAGAGAGAATAGAGAGGTAATAAAGAGAGGGAATAGAGAGAGAGAATAGAGAGGTAATAAAGAGAGAGAATAGAGAGGTAATAAAGAGAGGGAATAGAGAGGTAATAAAGAGAGAGAATAGAGAGAGAATAAAGAGAGGGAATAGAGAGAGAGAATAGAGAGGTAATAAAGAGAGAGAATAAAGAGGGAGGATTGGCACCCTGTCCAGGATGTACCCCGCCTCGTGCCCGATGCTCCCTGGGATAGGCTTCAGGTTTCCCCGTGACCCTGAAAAGGATAAAGTGGAATAGAAGATGGATGGATGGAATAGAGAGTGAATAAAGAGAGGGAATAGAGAGAGGGATGGTGAGGGAACGAGTGTTTATAGCTGCTGTAACGTAAGTGAGAACAGGAAGTGACTGTTTTCATGAACATTAAGTGTAAATTTAAACAGATAATTTATGGCTTGTCATTCTTTCATACATATAAAATTGGTAAGTTTCTGTGGAATAAGAGGAGTAAAACACTGTTATAGGACAATAATAATAATAATAATAATAATAATAATAATAATAATAATAAAGTTCGGTATGGTAACACTAACTCCGCTTCATCACACTGCACCAGAAGTGTTTTATGTCTTATTTATCGGTTCACTCGGTCCTCTCAGGATGTTCTTTTTTTTTTAATCATGTTTAGTGTTTATCTATTTCTGACTCTAATGGATTATTTTCCTCCACAGCACACTGTAATCCTGCCGCTGCTCCTGGTGCAGATGTTTCTTCAGCATCACAAACACCCGAGTCGTTCCAGAGGAATCCTGGCCCTGGCGCTCTTCGCCTCCCTCTACTTGGCCTGGTAATTATCTCCCGTGCTGCCGAGTCACTCGGTCAGATCACGAGTCATTTACATGTACATTTATTCATTTAGCAGACGCTTAAATCCAAAGCGACTTACAAAAGAGGAAACACAAGCAAAGCGATACATCACGCGGAGAACAATACGAGTAGTGCTACCGTACACGATCTTTAATTGAGTCCTAGAGAAGCAAAGTGCGCAGAGTCGAGGTGTAAGAGTCAATGTCAGAGACAAAGGTGGTGGGGGGGGTCTTAGTCGGAGGGTTGAGGGGTTGGGTCTTAGTCGGAGGGTTGGGGGGTTGGGACCAGCGGACAAGTTAGGGGTTAGTTAAGCATTCACGGAAGAGGCGGGTCTTTAAAAGGGTCTCTGAAGATAGTGACAGAATCTGCGGTCCGGATTGAGGTTGGAAATTAATTCCACCACTGAGGGACAGTCAGTGCGAAGGTTCTGGAAAGGGAACTTGTTGAGGTAGGGGGCGCTGTTCCAGACAAGGTCTTGTAGGTGAGCATCAAGGCCTTGAATTTGATGCGAGCGGCTACAGGAAGCCAGTGGAGGGAGATGAAGAGGAGTTTGATGGAGCTGCTGGGAGACCCAGGAGATAACAAGAGCCTGGACTAGTAGCTGTGTGGTCTGATCGGTGAGATAGTGTCTGATGTTCTTGATGTTCTACAGAATGAATCTACAGGACCGTGCAGGTGTTGAAATGTGGTCTGTAAAGTTCAAGTGGTCATCAAAAGTCAATCAAGGTTCCTGGCCGTCCTGCTTGGGTTGAGCGTGGTCGAGCCGAGCTGTACGGTGAGGTTGTGGTTGATTGAGGGACAGGCTGGGACGACGAGAAGCTCCGATTTTACCAAGTTGAGCTTAAGGTGGCGTTCCCTCATCCAGACCGAGATGTCCGACAGGCAGCCAAATCAAATGAGTTAGAAATTGAGTTAATACATTTTTTTGCAGACTGTTTGAATAAAACTTGTGCTGTGTTCGGACGGTAGTGATTCGCACTTGATGGAGATGGACAGTAAGAGCCATCCATCACCATCAGGACTTTTTTCCTCCATCATGATGTGGGGATGTTTTATAGGGGGCCAAGCACTAAGGGTTCCTCTCTGGTCTCTTTAGTGTTCTGTGTAAATGACGACTGGTGAGCTTTTTGTGAAGGGTGCTTGGACCCCATCACTGTTTGAGGCTATATATATATATATATATATATATATATATATATATATATATATATATATATATATATATATATATATATATAATGTGTGTGTGTGTGTGTGTGTGTGTGTGTGTGTAGCCCAAACCATGCATTACACAAAATGAATAAAAGAAATGAAACAATAAAAGTATGTTTTTGATCAGCATTTTCGACATATTTCTCACCATGGTGAATTTTCCCTTCTTGATTTCTTTAGCATCGGTTCGGAGTAAAGATCAATCATGTCGAAAATAAAAATACTACTGTATATAAAAAAGTGTTGTTGTTTTTTTTAAATTAAAGATCCATCCTGCCTAATCTCTGCCGTTAAATAGAACAAAAAATGTAAAAAGCTTTTTTTCTTTGTTGCTTTCCCGATTCTCTGAATTTATATGATCACGTATTCAGAATAAAGATCTCCGCTGCCAAATCACCTCCATTAATTCAATTAAAGGGATGGTTCACCCCAAAAATAAAAATTCTGTCATCATTTACTCCCCCTCGTGTTGTTCCAAAACTGTACGACTGAATTTCTTCTGTGGAACATGAAAGAAGATATTTGGAGAAATGTCTGGGTTTGTTTAGTTTTTTTTTGTCCATACAGTGCAAGTCAATGGGCACCAAAACTGTTTGGTTACCAACATTCTTCAAAATATCTTCTTTTATGCTCCGCAGAAGAAAGAAATGCCTACAGGTTTGGAACGGCACGAGGGTGAGTAAATGATGACAGAATTTTCATTTTTGGGTGAACTGTCCCTTTAAGAAAAAGGGCTTTAAAATGATCATTCTTTTTGTGACCTCCAAATATTTTATTGGTTAACGATGAAAGCATGATCTGACATTTTTTTGCGCTGTGTCTAACAGTGTATTTATCACAGTGTTAAATACACATGAGCGTGTGTTTATGTATAATTTAGGGTGCTGTGGGTGCGGCATGCATCAGGGATCTGGGTTTACCCCATCATGGCTCACCTCAGTCCCGCAGGCCTCGTCGTGTTCCTCAGCGTGGCGTCTCTCAGCATGGCTCCTCTTTACCTGCTGGGGGAGAAACTCAACCGTGTCATTTGGGGTCCTACAGGTGAGACGATTCCATGACACCTGACATCATCAGTGTAATGTTCTGTCTAAGAGCACTTTCACACTTATTAGTCTTTTTGGCGAGTCTTCGTTTGGTTTGGTTTTACACTGCATATAATCATATGAACCAAATGCAAAACGGGGGGGCGGGTGGAGGGGGGGGAGCTGAAATCATAGTCATAGAACTCTCACTCATTGGTCAGAAATACAGTGACAGAAAAACAACCCTTTGACATATCTGCTTTGAAATGACAGATCTGGTGCTAAATTAATGAATTGTTATGAATGCTGTTTTCCAATTGTGAAAGATGCAACGTCTCACTCACAACCTCAGAAAAAGAAGAAGAAATGAAGAACCAGAGAAATGACCATCGACTGACTACAGAGAGCCGGACCAGATCCTTCACCAGCACGGACAAAATACTGCAATAGCACTGAGAAAAAGGGATTTACATTACCACAATAGTATAACCACATGCAAAGCTAAGCGTTCACACAGATGATTCACTAAATGTTCACGCAGATGATTCACTAAATGTTCACGCAGATGATTCACTAAATGTTTACGCAGATGATTCCCTAAGTGTTCACACAGATGATTCCCTAAGTGTTCACGCAGATGATTCCCTAAGTAATTCAGTAAATGATTCAGTAAGTGTTCATGCAGATGATTCCCTAAATGATCACGCAGATGAGTCACTAAATGTTCATGCAGATGATTCCCTAAGTGTTCACGCAGATGATTCCCTAAGTGTTCATGCAGATGATTCACTAAGTGTTCACATAGATGATTCATTAAGTGTTCACGCAGTCGATTCCCTAAGTGTTCACGCAGACGATTCCCTAAGTGTTCACGCAGTCGATTCCCTAAGTGTTCACGCAGACGATTCCCTAAGTGTTCACGCAGACGATTCCCTAAGTGTTCACACAGACGATTCCCTAAGTGTTCACGCAGACGATTGCCTAAGTGTTCACATAGATGATTCATTAAGTGTTCACGCAGTCGATTCCCTAAGTGTTCACGCAGACGATTCCCTAAGTGTTCACGCAGATGATTCCCTAAGTGTTCATGCAGATGTTTCACTAAGTGTTCACAAAGACGATTCATTAAGTGTTCACGCAGACGATTCCCTAAGTGTTCAAGCAGACGATTCCCTAAGTGTTCACGGAGACGATTCATTGTCACAATACAGTTTATGTTGAAGAACGGGATCATTTGCACATTTCTAATCTTAAGGAAAAAATCTGCTCATGTAAAAGCATCGTAATACGCTACTGTTTAATGTTTTCACACCTGAAACATGAATTTTAACCTTGAAATTCTGTATGCTGTACTCTCCTAAAATGCTGGATGTCAGAGGGCCAGTTGTTTATCATGTAGAACATTTTTAACACAAATGAATAACCGCGTGACGATTGAAGAATATCTTTGCTGGATTATTATGTGACTTGACGAAGTCAGATTTTAATAAAAGATATATATTATATTCTGTCAGTGTGTGTCATTATTGTGGTGTCATGTGATCACTCCGAGTTACTGAAACCTGTAGTGTTGAAAAAAAACCACACACACACACACACACACACACATTTTCACAAATAAACTAGTAGCATTTAGAGAAAAGTAGAAAGTCGTGGATTGTGATATGAAGAGATATGAAGCGTCCGCCGCACAAGTCCCTGTGAATGTGCTGTTGCTATAGAGACTAATGCCAGAGATGCTGTTAAAGGGAATTAATCAACAACTTCTGACCAATCGGAATCCAGAATAAGGTTAATACATTTTTTTGTCAAGGTTATTTACTGCAGTAAATACTGTTTGTAGAGCATTAGCAGGTTTAATAGCAGTTTAAAGCAAAATGTAATAAGAATATAAATGGTTAGGATCAGTCCTGGTTCTTTGTGCTCGGTGACTTTCTCATGCTGTTTCAGGAATAAGTGGATTAGTGGCTTAAACCAGGAGCAGTCAGGAACAGTAGCCTTGCTTATCTCCCGACCTTCAGCCTGTGCTATATCCTGCTGATCTTTACCGTTATTACCTCGGAGTTGTCGTTTTTTGCTTCACATTTACGCCGTGTTTATTTTAAATTGTGTTTAAGTGTGCTGGACTTTCAAAGCTTCACGCCGGATATTAACAAGGCACGACGATGATCAGATGAGCTGCTGATGGAACGATCAGACCCAATCTTTTTTTGGTTTTGAAGAGCAATGCTAATTCACCTTTCAGGGCCCAAGATTCTGTGTACGTCTGAGAAACCTGAAGCACGGTGCGTCGTCCTACAGTTTACAGGTAAGATCGAGATATATTTTCTGAAACTGTTCAATCAGATCCAGCAGAATAGTTTAGTGTAGTAGTTAAAAACAGAGCGCATGAACATGCACGTGATACAAATAATTTTAAAAAAACAAAAAACAATGTGTTTATCTGAGTCTCTAGTGAATTAAATTCATATTATATCCAATCTATACATTATAAAGAGTCTCAATCCAATCTGGTTATTCCTCACTCACCAATGCTCCGGTTCATGAAATTCCTCTGTAGATATAATACAGTCCTTTTCAGTCTAAAACTGTATTCCAAAGTTTTAATGTTAATGTTTCGGCGTGTATTTTGACTTACAGATATTATAATGGAGGTTGGAGTCAGTCTTAATGCCTTTCTGCTGTTTTCCTGCTGAAAAACATGGAGTCTGGTACGTTTTTCTAAATGACGAGCACATTTTTTCCGACTACAGCCAGAAAACAGACATAATTTACATCTTATTTGCATATTTTTATATTTCTTTAAGAATATTTACTAGAACATCTTGTTAATCCATAGTTCAGTGAATGATTGTAGATTGTTTTTGTGTTAATGCGCTTTATCTTAAATAGTCATGTTCCAATGCGAACTGCTTTGAGATTTTGGACTCGTTAGTGAATGAAGAACGCTGTTTTAGGAAAATAATCAACAGCAGGGCGGTGTGATGGATTTGCTAACGATCGCAATTTGATTTATTGATTTATTTATTTAAATCCGCAGCTTGTCGTGTTACCGAGAAACCGCAAAGAAGCGTAAACTTTACATTGTAATTGTTGGAAAACTTACTTAACATTACAGCTGTAAGTTTACATGCAGAAAAAAAAAATGGGTTAAATCTAAAGGAAATATATGTACACTAGGTTGTCCTACTGGAGGAACCTTTAAAAGGTCTGTACTGAAGCCTACAACAAGGTGTTTTCAAGTAGAACCTTTGTAGAAATCCAAGAACCAAAGTATCCAAAGAACCCATAGTCTGTCATTTAAGATTTCCTCCACGGTGAAATTACTTTGATCCGGGATTCTTAATTTTGAAAAGGGAGGGGTGTTCTCTTTCAGAAAATAGAAGGTTCCAAGAGGAGCTAAAACTTTTAACCATCCAAAGAACCGTTGAGAAACCGGCAGTTTGGTATAAACAATTAGCACCAATGAGAACTCTTGCGTATAAAATGGAGTCATGAGATAACTGACGTTTGGGAGAAAGACTAGACCTGACGCTCTGATTCGTTCCTGGTTAACTTCAATAATTTCCCGTCTCTCCATTTCCACCTCCACCACCTCACCTCACCGACTGCTCCAAAGACTCCTAACAAAGATACTACACTGAGCAGAAGCCACCCAGAACTCCTGCTGAAGTTCTCAGAGTCCTCTCACCGTTACAGTTCCACACTCGCTCCTCGTGGTGTTCAGGCGTAGGCCTGGAGCACAGAATAAACACTAAGATTCATCGCATGTTTGTGGTGACTTTCCCTGTTTCCTGTTTCGCAGTAAGAACGACGATGGCCACGGCGAAGTACACGGTGGTTGGAGAGATGTTGCGTTATGTGATTCCCACCCACATGCACTGCTCCATCGGGTGCGGAGGCCGAGCCTGCAAGTACGAAGACGCGTCACGCTGGAGTGAAGATCAACAGGCCATCAGAGGCATCTACTCCTCCTGGTACCCGAAAAGAACCACGGTGCATTTTATATAACCGTGAAATAAAAGATCACGGCGTGTGGAACGGGCCATTCTGAAGCGATGAAGCCTACGTTCGAGTTCCGTTATGAAACACTCCCTTTATTAAAACTACATTACGGGTCAAAAGAATTCAGAGTAGAGCTCTGACGGACATTCAGTGCTTTTATCACGATCTCAGTAAACTGTACATTTATCAAATCAGCAAACGTTTACTAACATTCAATCATTCACTCGTTTTCTCTGTTGGATCGGTGTGCATCAGGAGCTTATCCTGGGAACACTGGCTCCAAAAAGTGCGAATACACCCTGGACGGAACGTCAGTCCGTTCACACACTCATTCCAGACCTTCCGACGTTCACGGATTTGCGTATGAGTACGCTGTTACGAGTACTCATGCAAAAATACTCCAAAAGAGTGTCCAAAATCTTCCTTTTTTCCCCCACAATACAAACATCGTCGATGTATGAATCTGGAATGATTGACAGTCCCATAGTCGTTTTGAACTCTCTGATATTAACTGATCCCCTGGAAGCCCCGCCCCCTTTCCCCCCATCTCACATCAGTGAGGTTTCAGCCTGTCCACTTCGCTAACATTAGACACATGCGGTGTACAGCTAATCAGATCGCGAACAATTGATCGTGAAACGGCGAGATAACGTGGGTGACGTCGGAATAACGAGACCGGTGTCTGTGGTGAAGAATGACAGTGACGTGCGTTACGAACGTCCGTTAATTTACCGTTTTAGTGAGTCGGATGATGTGCTGAGTGAACAGCGCACAGTGATGATCGCTTCAGAATGGAACGCAGCCATTGCTCGTGAATATCTCAAGACTGAAATGTTGATGAGCTCGTGAGGTTAAGTTACGTCGGAAAGTCGACGTTTTTTTTTTTACCAGATTCTCACATGTTTAGGATCACAGACGATTTACTCGCCATGGCACGGCCTTCTACCGAAATAATGGAAAGGTACAACATCATCGAGCAATTCCAAAGGTAACCAAAGGCTTCAGATGTCCAACTCTTCCGTTCTTCACCTTGCTCGCTCAGGTGTAGTCTTGTTAACTCGGTGCCTGTCCTCGTTAAGGTGTGGGTTGAGGACGGTCATTAACCTGCAGCGACCTGGTGAACACGCCGACTGTGGGAACCCGCTAGAGCCGGACAGCGGCTTCACCTACCGGCCCGAGACCTTCATGGAGGCTGGCAGTGAGTGATGAACCAATAAACCGTCATTTATATCAAACTGACGTCACATAGTGTACGAGCCTGATAGAGCGGTGAGTTTCACAAATGAAAGTGTTCACGCGCGGCTAAGATGGAGAACTCATACGGACTAATGTCTTACAAATTCTGTAATAGATTATCTTCTGCTTTTCAGTAAGCTGCTTTTAGGAAACCTGGAATATTTGATAATAAGTCACGAGTCCTGGATTCCAGGGGATTCCTGTTATAATCCGAATTTATACCCATTTCCTCAACATCCAACTAGTCTCTCTTGTAGTTTGTCTCTTGTGGGCGTGGCTGAATAAATGAAGAAGTTCTTCAGCCAGATTCTATGTTTCTTTCTTTCTTTCTTTCACTTTTATAAATAATAGCAATTCTTCATGAAGTTTGCCAATAAGGTTGAAAAGCAGGCACAGGGTGTAGAGAATATGGGTTTGTTTGGGGTTTTTGGGAATGGGGCTGTGTGTGGAAACACACCTGGAGGAAAGCGCTATCCGCCCTCTTCCTCATACATGAGCTTGTAGACACCCACGATTGGCTAGTGTCACTGTGATTGACAGGAGAGTACGAGGAGTAGGTTCGGAGAGTGGGGTTTGGAGGAATGTATTTATTTGAGATGGTGGTTTTGGGGGTATTGATGGTTCAAGTGGCTTTCTAGCAGTCCGAGCGTGAGGACTGAGGTTCCACTGCCCTCATATGGAAGCACATGTTCTTCATGACGTGCAGTAACATGGTGTTCGAATGACATGGCTCTGGTGTTTCAGTTTATTTTTACAACTTTGGATGGAACGACTACGGCGTGGCCTCCCTCACTGCAATCCTGGACATGGTGAAGGTCATGTGCTTCTCCATGCAAGAGGGGAAGATCGCCGTTCACTGTCACGCCGGACTCGGGAGAACAGGTACCTTACGATTCTTACCCATTCGTGCGATTTTCATCGGAATATTTTAATCAAGGTGACCGGTCCCACAGGTGTCTTACTCGCCTGCTTCTTGGTGTTCACTTCACGCATGACCGCCAACCAGGCCGTCCTGTTGGTGCGATCCAAACGACCGAACTCCATCCAGACCAGAGGGCAGCTGGCGTGTGTTCGGAACTTCGCAAAGTTCTTGATTCCGCTGAGGAATGTGTTTGCCCACGCCGATCCGAGGGCCAATCCCGTCACGCTATCCCAGTTCCTGATCCGTCAGAAGCACATCCTGCACGGAGACGAAGCTCGGCAGCTGAGACACATACCAAAGCTCGTGCCACTCATCTGCAGGCTCTTGTTGGACATCGCGGAGAACCGGCAGGTCATCGAGGAGGACGTTCTAGAGGTTCCAGACGTGATGTCTGATGACGAGAGCTCGGTTTGCTTTAATGCCAGATCAGAACCTCAGATCAGCAGCCACATCATGATGGGAGGGGTTAATTTCAATCTGCCTCGACTTCCTGGTCCATTCGCGACTCCTAAGCACAGATCCCAGCTGCCTCTTCAGTACGCTCACAAGAACCTCTGCTACAGCGACTCGGATCTGCTCAGGCACTGTGATACGCTAAACGTCTCAGGAAACCACCTTCCCGTTTTAGCTAATTCAGGAAGGAGGTCTGTGTCTCAAATCAACATTTCCCATAACTGCCCTGATGCCCCCCATGGCACTCTGAGAGATTTATCAGCCTACGGTTCCTGCAGCAGCCTCTGGGAACTAAAGGCACGAGTGGAACAGGAGGAGGGAAGTTCTCTCCTGAACACTCGGCGCCAGTCGGTTCTGCAGCGCAGCCGATCGCTCGGCGTCCACAAACGAACGGAGAAGAAGAGGAGCTTCTTGAAGGTGCTGGTGTGGAAGAACGATCATGAAGGGAATACAAGGAACCATAAAGGAGGTGATGATGATGATGATGATGAGGAGGAGGAGGAGGAGGAGGAGGAGGAGGATGTTCAGTCACCAGAGGTGCCGTTCCTCACCATCCAATCAGAGCTGACTCTGGAGGCTCGGCGTCTGCTGGTGGCTCAGTCACTCGCTCTGGACCTCAACCACGATGGAAAAGAGGAGCACGTCCACAAAGTGAGCAGCTGGAAGGTGAACACACACCTCACTGCATTATAGACTTCCTTTCCTTCTTTCCTTCCTTCTTTCTTTCCTTCTTCCTTTCCTTCTTTCCTTCTTCCTTTCCTTCTTTCCTTCTTCCCTTCTTTCTTTCCTTCTTTCCTTCTTCCTTTCCTTCTTTCCTTCCTTTCCTTCTTTCCTTCTTTCCTTCTTTCTTTCCTTCTTTCTTTCTTTCTTTCTTTCCTTCTTCCTTTCCTTCTTTCTTTCCTTCTTCCTTTCCTTCTTTCCTTCTTCCTTTCCTTCTTTCCTTCTTTCTTTCCTTCTTCCTTTCCTTCTTTCCTTCTTTCTTTCTTTCCTTCTTTCCTTCCTTCTTTCTTTCCTTCTTTCCTTCTTTCTTTCTTTCTTTCCTTCTTTCTTTCCTTCTTTCTTTCCTTCTTTCTTTCCTTCTTTCCTTCTTTCTTTCCTTATTTATTTCCTTCTTTCTTTCCTTCTTTCTTCCCTTCTTTCTTTCTTTCTCAATTTTTTTTCTAGATTTCCTTCAGATGTTCCTCCAGTTTGTGATATTTTTCCTATATTTATTTGCAACTTTTTCTTTCTTTCTTTCTCAATTTTTTTTCTAGATTTCTCTCAGACCTTCAACCAATTTATGACATTTTTAAATTTGAACTTTTCCTTTTCCTTTGATATTTTTCCCCAGTTACATTCTTTCTCAAGTGTTTCTATATTTCTTTCAGATGTTCCTCCAATTGGTGATTTTTTTTCTTTATCTATTTGCAACTTTTTCTTTCTTTCTTTCTCTCTCAATTTTTTTCTAGATTTCTCTCAGATATTCATCCAATTTGTGACATTATTAAAATATATTTATTTATAACTTTTTCCTTTCTTTTGATCTTTTTCCCTTATAACTTTCTTTCTTTCTTATTTTTGTTTATTTTGTGACTTTTTTAAAACTTATTTTTACCTATTACATTTCTTGCTGTATGTAATGCTCTGTTTTCTTTTTTTTTTTTTTGTAACTTTATACATTTTTGTGGATTTCTTTCTGACTTTTGCCCATTTCGTGGCATTTTTGTATATTCATTTTCGCTTGCATCTTCTTTCTTTCTTTCGGGCATTTTTTTTCTTTTTTTAATTTCTTCCTATATTAACTTTCCATCCTTGGTTTGAAACTTTCTTGTTTTTTCTCTTTACGCTTCTTTCTAAGTGACTTTCTATTTTTTGTGACCGTCTGTGTGTCTTTATTTCTTTCCGACATTTTTCCGATATTTCTTTGTGACGTCCTTCTTTTTTTTTTGTGACTTACTTCTTCTATATTTCTTGCTGGTTTCTTTCTTTGTGCAACGTTTACCCCGGTAGAGTAGAAGTGCTGAACAGAAGCACATAAGAGAGAGGAGATTATAGAATGAAAGCACAGCGCCGTGGTGTGGAGTGTGTATGAAGCTCAGAGATGGCGTGTGTCCCTGCAGGTGGACCTGAACTCTCAGGGAGGATTTGAGCGTCTGTGTTTGGAGAGGGATCCGTTCGTCCTGACGGGAATCCTGTGGTCCTGGTTAGAGCAGCTAAAGGAACCCGTTCTCTCCATTACAGACGTTCAGACGCTGAAACAACAAAACACAGAGATAACGGGCGTCCTAAATTCACTCCAGCGGGTAGGAACCCTCTCACTGTCACTGCACACGTACTGGAATTAGACAGTCAATAAAAGGAGTCATATTTTGTAAATCTGAATATAATATTCCTCTGCTTTATTTATTGATTTATTTATTTATTTTTACACATGTTTACATGTTGAAGTTGAAATGAAATAAACAGCTGTATGACCTGGAGTGCAGCACGAAACATTCATCCAGATCTTGCGCATTAAATTCAGATTCTATAAGAATTGCTCCCTGAGAGCTTTTTCTGAACTGCTTTCATGAACGGAGTTTAATTCCGAATTGAAAATGGTTTTGTGCCAGCAACACTTTCATTGATTATATATAACGATTATTTAAAAAAAAAAAAAAAAAAAAAAAACATCATTTCTAATTGAATCCAGTCTAAAAATGTTAGTTAGTTATTAGTTGTAAAAAATTAGTTAGTTATTTAATTAAATTCCACTTTAAAGCTTTATGTAGAACGTAACAAAATAAATAAATAAATAAATAAATAAATAAATAAATAAATAATCCAAATCCTTGTGAAAGATATCATAACATAAATGCCATAAAATCAAAGCAAGCGAGAAAAAGAAAAAAAAGAAATAACGACACAAAGAAAGAAAGACAATAACAAAGAAAGAAAGTCACAAGGAATTTAGAAATAAAGAAGATAAGAAGTAAAGAAAGAAAGGAAAAAGCAAGAAAGAAAGAATGTGACGAGGAAAGGAAAAAGGAAACGAAATAAAGAAAGAAAGAAAGAAAGAATAAGAAGAGTGTAAATGATGTTCGCTAGCCCTTACCGTTTGGTGAATTTTATGCTCATGTGCACATTTTTGAAAGAATCCTGCTCTTTCAGTGTGGATGTGATCGAGTTTTTCTTGCAGGCCTCGAGAGAAACGCTGCTGTGTGTGTTAGACTGTTTCGCTCGTCTGCTGGTGATGCCTGAGGAGGTGGAGGAAGCGTTTGTGGAGCGGATAATAAAGGCGTTTACACGGGTGTGTGTTATTATTCTGGAGTGTGCATAACATTTGCAATATATTCGTATTATGTTCATTAGGGCTCCAAGAAGCTCCATCAGTGACCGACTCTTGTGGAAACAGTCCACCAGGGGGCGCTTTAACAAATACACGTGTTCCACTGTATGTTTTGTTACACTTTCTCTAGGACATCATTTCCTAAAATGGAATGGAATAATAAAAAGCAGGGATGGGAGGTCATGCAGATGAGCGATTATTACAATATTAGCTTCCGTTACGTGAATTTCATCGTCTACAGTCCGTTCTGCTCATGTTAATTACGTGGAGGTGGAAAAGGGAAGCTCTTTGGCCAAAATTATGCAGTCATTGTGATTTGGTGTCCATTTACAAAAAGTGCTTGGACCACGGTGATCGCTGCCTGTGGCTTTATTTTTATATTTTTATATTTTTATATTTATTTCTTGTGTTAAATGATACGTCAGTCCCAGCGAAGAGGGTGTGGCCTCTGTTTTAGTCAGTCACAGTGAAGGAGGCGTGTTCTCTGTGCCTGTCATTCTCAGTGAAGGGGGCGTGGTCTCTCTATCTGTGAGTCTCAGTGAAGAGGGTGTGGCCTCTGTTTTAGTCATTCTCAGTGAAGGGTGCCTGGTCCCTTTATCTGTCAGTCTCAGTTAAGGAGGTGTGGCCTCTGTTTTATTCAGTCACAGTGAAGAAGGCATGGCCTCTGTGCCTGTCATTCTTAGTGAAAAGGGCGTGGCTTCTGTTATTGTCTCATTGAAAGACGCTACACCCCCCCCCCCCCCCCCCCACTGATGAAACATGTTTTGAAAGGTGTTGAAGTAGAAATAATTTTCACCCGTCTCAGAAAATGATCTACACACCTCTCAGCTGTACGTATATTTGATCTTCTTTACAGGTGGAGAACGCCGGCGATGGTCAGGACGTCTACGGGACGATGACGAGCGTCCTAAAGCGTGTTTTACGGGACCTGAGGAGGAATGCCATGGACGAGCACGACACACCGCAGTAGCAGCGGCAGCTATACACTGGGTTTTAATGATAAAATGAAATGTGTTCCATTACGAATAAACATTATTAACTTGTATAACCAGTGTGTATTATTTGTCTGATGTGCTGTCGGTTCCTCTCGGTCTCCAGACCTGGGTAAAGATCTCACATGCATGCATGCTCTAAAGATTTACACCTCCCAGAACTCTCCCTCGCCTTCAGTGTTTAATCTCACCTGGATGCTGGAGATCTGCGTGTAAGAGCTGCTGCTGTAATCATAAAGACTGTCGCGTTGCTCATCATTACTCTACTCGTACTGAACATCGGTACTCAGTACAGTGTGTCTTTACTCTTCCACACCTGTACACTGGAATGATTTATAATCGCACTATCCGGCGTCACCCAGAAGAGAACAGAGTCGAGGTTTCTTCCTCCTGTCGTCTCGGGGAGTTTTTTCACACCACCGTGTCCTCTGGGTTGTTCATTAAGGATCTGAATCTACATCTGGAGTTCTGAACAATGATTCTTTCAGTAGGAAACATCTGGAATTTAAATCGTTGTCTTTTAAGATGTCGGAAATTTTGAAGTTACAGCTTTACCTCTGACCGTTACACAGCGCTGACACTGGAGACTCCTTCCATACACGTTACATCAACACATTCCTCCTTACTTTAAGAAAACTTCACCACATCAATCATTTCTTTTAGTCGGTTTATTATCAGTGGAGAGTTGCTGTGTTACGGGTCCCTGTGAACGAGCCGCTACTATAGAAACGCTGACGTATCGGAACGAGCGCGTTAATATAAACCTGCGCGACTGTCAGAGCCGCGGTTCTGGACAACTAATCACCTGTGGTATAAAACATGTATGATGTGACGTTTGGTGAGGTTTTCTGTAAGTAGAAACGTCTTTATGTAACGTGTAGGGAAGGAGTCTCCAGTGTCAGCGCTGTGTGACAGTCAGAGGTGAAGCTGTGAGTTTATTGAGATGGGAACGCTTTAATTGTGTAGAGGTTTAATGAAAAGTAGACTTTATAGTGTACCATAAGTGCTTTCTGGCTGATGAATGACGATGAATGACAGATACAGGAAGTTTTGCTGAGTGTGACGAGGAGGAAATGTGAATTAGGGTGGAGTTTACTGCCAGCCTCTCGTGAGTGATGTGAGATGATGTGGGTGTTGCTTTCAATTTAGACGTCCTGCTTTAAAGTAAACAGTTTTGATCAGAAGGTTTCATTTTCACTACAACTACTCTCATCATCGTAAGTCGAGCAGGAGGGAAGTAAGTACTGCTGATATTCTCTCTCTCTCTCTCTCTCTCTCTCTCTCTGTCTCTCTCTCTCTCTCTCTCTCTGTCTCTCTCTCTCTCTCTCTGTCTCTCTCTGTCTCTCTCTCTCTCTCTCTCTCTCTGTCTCTCTCTCTGTCTCTCTCTGTCTCTCTCTCTGTCTCTCTCCCTCTCTCTGTCTCTGTCTGTCTCTCTCTCTCTCTCTCTGTCTGTCTGTCTCTCTCTCTCTCTCTCTGTCTCTCTCTCTCTCTCTGTCTCTCTCTCTCTCTCTGTCTGTCTGTCTCTCTCTCTCTCTCTCTGTCTCTGTCTGTCTCTCTCTCTCTCTGTCTCTCTCTCTCTCTCTCTCTCTGTCTCTGTCTGTCTCTCTCTCTCTCTCTCTCTGTCTCTCTCTCTCTCTCTCTCTCTCTCTCTCTCTCTCTCTCTCTCTCTCTCTCTCCTTCCTAATTTCCTGATTTCACTTGAGTGATTTGCTGTGTTGGGAGCGTATGATTCTGCACAGCCCAGTGCAGATGTAGAAAGGGATAACTGTAGGAATTCTTCAGCAGTCCCTTTGAGACGAACTCTTATGGTGATTAAATATAACTATAAACCTGCTGTGCTGTCAAAGAATGAACTTTTTACTTTCACTTCTTTGTTTGTGGTTATCAAGTCCCGGTTTATACGCCACCGTCAATCAGCTGCTCCGTGGGAATTCCCTAAAACACAAGATAAAAAGCTGAC
Source organism: Ictalurus furcatus (assembly GCF_023375685.1). Classification (NCBI taxonomy): domain Eukaryota; kingdom Metazoa; phylum Chordata; class Actinopteri; order Siluriformes; family Ictaluridae; genus Ictalurus; species Ictalurus furcatus. The sequence continues at coordinate 25,942,388 of NC_071269.1, forward strand.
ATACATAATGCTGATTACACCTCAGATACATCAATTAATCCTTAATAAAGTTATTTTTTTTACAGTAATGCTGTATTATTATATGTTATGAAACCTAAAACACAACTGGTATTTCTGACAGATTATCAAAAGTATAAAATATTAAATATTACAAAGAACTAAAAAAAAAACTGCCAGCAAAGTTTTTCCCAAAAAAAAAAAAAAAAAAAAAAAAAAAAGATGTGGTAAATACACATGAATATAATTGATTCTTAATTCCAATAAAACTTTATTTGACCAAAAATATCTCTGGAAGGGGTTTTTCCTTCTTCTTCCGACTTTTCTCGGGTGGGCGTGTCCAAACACCAGCTCAGGTTTAAATAAATTATTGTCATTTCACCATTTACAGTCTGCTCCAAAAGTATTGGAACAGCAAGGCCAGTTCTATTGTTTTTGCTATACACTGAAGACATTTGGGTTTGAGATCAAAAGATTTAGATCAAAATTTCAGCTTTTATTTCCTCATATTCACATCTAGATGTGTTAAAGAGCTTCGAACATGGCACCTTTTGTTCGAACCCACCCTTTTTTTTTTCAAGTGATGAAAAATATCGGAACACGTGACCGATAGGTGTTTCTTGTTACTCGAGTGTGGCCTATTAAATTAACTGTTTAAAGAATTAATAGTTCGGAATGTCTACTCTCGGTTTGAACCCTGGGTTTCACCTGTGAAGACTGCATTTGTTGTTAAAAAGGATAAACGAACATGAAGATCAGAGAGCTGTTTATGGGAGAAAAACAAGCTGTTCTTGAAGCTGAGAAAAGAGGGAGAATCAATCAGAGGCAGTGCAGAGGCACTGGGCATAGCGAGTACGACAATCCAGACTGTCCTGAAAAAGAAAGAAAGCACTGGCGATCTAAAAACCAAACATGGAACAGGTTAACCAAGGGAAACCCCAACAGCTGATAACTGAAACACTGTGAGAGCTGTGAATAAGAACCCCAAAACAACAGTTAGTGACATTCCCAACAACCTCCACAGGGCAGATTTCCAAGCCTGGAGAAGCTTCACAGAAGAAGAAACCAGCAGTTTGGTGTCAGTGAGTCGCAGGAGTGATGCAGTTACTGCGAGTAAAGGAAACGCAACCAAATATGACCTGTTATTTACTTCAAGACTGATCTGTTCCGATACTTTTGCTCTCATAAATATTGTGTGTTCTGATACGACAGGTTCCATGTTTTATGGTGTTTAACACGTCTACATGTAAACACCAGGAAATAAATAAAAGCTGAAATCCTAAACTCTCGTCTCATCTCCACCTTCTGATCTCAAACCCAGACGTCTTCGGTGTAGAGCACACGCTAATGAATTAGGCTTGCCGTTCCAATAGTTTTGGAGGGGACTGCTTATTTATATTTAATGACGTCACCCTTTTTTGCTTGTGGATTTTGTAATTTTGTTAATCACTCATCTTTTATACAGGATATTACAGGTCCGGCTTTAAAAAAAAAACTGAAACTCAAAACTCCCAAACAAATCTGTACGAGTAAAGAATAAGATCTGCAAATAATGATCTTACTTACTATTATTAAATTATCTCTTTTTTTTCTTTCTCCATTAAAGAGTTCTTGACATTTAAAGAACACACACAAATTCGAATTCGGAGTTCGATGGAGTAGGACGCGAAGTTGGAGGCTCCTGCTGATTTCGATTAAAATTGTAATTAATTAGCGCTTTTTGGTAATGTAATATATTTTGACTTATTCTACTTCGTTTCCTTATTTGCACTTTTAACTTTGTGGCACGTTAAGGTGTCTGGAAAGAACACGAAAACGGTGGTAGCATTCTGACACGACTGAGACCTAGTGTGCGCGCCGTGAGCGAGTCTCCTTCTCCCCTGAATCCGCGTCCCCGAGCGGTGACCCTGACTTCCCCGAGCGGTGACCCTGACTTCCCGAGCGGTGACCCTGACTTCCCCGAGCGGTGACCCTGACTTCCCGAGCGGTGACCCTGACTTCCCCGAGCGGTGACCCTGACTTCCCGAGCGGTGACCCTGACTTCCCGAGCGGTGACCCTGACTTCCCGAGCGGTGACCCTGACTTCCCCGAGCGGTGACCCTGACTTCCCCGAGCGGTGACCCTGACTTCCCCGAGCGGTGACCCTGACTTCGCCGAGCGGTGACCCTGACTTCCCCGAGCGGTGACCCTGACTTCCCGAGCGGTGACCCTGACTTCCCGAGAGGTGACCCTGAATCACATAAATATGAATCACATGTAAATGAATCACATGAAAATGAATCACATGAAAATGAATCACATGTAAATGAATCATATGAAAATGAATAAATAAATTAAATAATAAGTACACACACACACAGACAGAACATTTATTGGTACCTTTATGCCTCCGTATTTGTGATATCTCATGTCTGATTGCAGTTCAATGGCAGACGTGCGCCACAATCCCACCGACTGCCGCGTCGACATCGCAGGGTTTGATGATGATGATGATGATTACAGTGATGATGATGACGCTAAAGCTAACGTCATCTCACTGCCTGAAGTCACGTGTCTCTGCTGCTACGACGTGTTGCTGGATCCCACCACGCTGAGCTGCGGACACAGTTTCTGTCGTCATTGTCTGGCCATGTGGGTGCAGTCCTCCAGGAAGACCATGTGTCCGACCTGTCGCAGGATCTGGCACGGTTTCCCCAAAGTCAACATCTCATTCAGGTAAGAACGCTGTGTTCACACCACATGGAATTCTCTCAGTGTTTACAGTTCACTTCACTTTCTTCTGGTTAAACGACCACATGCACGTTTAGGAAAGTTCCGGAGCCATGAATTTCAACAAATCAAAATAGTCAACAAAACATGTGATAGTACTGCCTTCATCCCATCAACACATTACAATTTCACGACACTGATTTAGTGTTTTGTGGCTTTATTAAATAAAAAATAATAAGAAGTGCTGGATCAAGTGCTTTTCTATACACTGAGTATAATAATAATAATAATAATAATAATAATAATAATAATAATAATGAGTGTGGAAGCCGTTTTGTTAAATTAAACCAGTGATTAATGTGATAATTACTACTAGGACAGTTCATGCTGCAATATATTGGCGATACACTCCTATTAGATTTATTTTAAAGCTCACCATCTCATCATATTAGTCTTTATATTTCTCATTTTTAGATTGTCTTTTGTGTTTGTGTTAGTGAATTACACTGGACAGCACGGGAAAAGAAAGAGTTCCGATTTCACTCCACATTTTCGGTCCCTGATTTATTTTTTCAGGTTTAAAGGTGGTGGACTGGACCAGGGGTTCCCAAACTTTTCCAGGGCAAGGCCCCCCAAATGGCATTAACATTTGACCGAGGCCCCCGTTTTGCAAGATGTCTTTAAAACACATTAAAATACAGATTTCTGAATATATCCCCCCCTTTTTTATTAATAATTACATCTTACATCTTTACATCACATTACATTAGGAATTGATTGTGTGTGTGTGCGTGTGTGTGTGTGTGTGTGTGTGTGTGGTTGTCTAAGAGTGAGAATTTATTTTTCACACCAAATTGTAGAGGCCCCCGGGCGCCCCCTGGCGGCCCCCACTTTGAAAACCACTGGACTAGACGATATTGAAAAACCCGACTCGGACGCTTCTACTCTAGAAAATTCTGCTGATGTCAGAGGCTTAATGACAGCTATGAAACAAAATGCTTGGAAGCTGATATGAAGTGTGTGCTCTGTGCAGGGATTTGGTGGAGAAACATTTCCAGGCCGACGTGGCGAGAAGACGACAGAACATCATGGCCGACCCACGTGTTCTTCGGTCTCTGCAGGTGTTACAGCAAGCTGAGCGTGTGACTCGCTGTCGAGCCGCTCCGCCCCCTGTGCAGTGGTACCCCTGGCTGGGTCCCAGAGGATTCTTTTCTGGAGTGCTTATCACGCTCACCTTCGCTGCTGTGAGTTCCACTTTGTTCCTTTCATTTACACAGTGGCCTATAAATACATTTTATGAGGTGCTGAAATGTGCGTAAACAACGTTCACGTTAATCTGTTCATTTGAAGAAACGTGTTTACATGTACATTGATATTGTAGTTTTTGGTCCGCCAGTTTCTATTACACAGATAAATAACCTGGGTGTTTTATCTGTGAATTCTCATGCTCATGTAAAGAATTTGGGAGTGATGGGAGTTTTAAATTCGATGAACAAATCAATTCAGTGGTGAAGAGTGGCTTTTATCATCCATCCATCTTCTACACCGCTTATCCTACAGGGTCACGGGGAACCTGGAGCCTATCCCAGGGAGCATGGGGCACGAGGCGGGGTACACCCTGGACAGGGTGCCAGTCCATCGCAGGGCACAATCACATACACACTCACACACCCATTCATACACTACGGACACTTTAGACACGCCGATCAGACTACCATGCATGTCTTTGGACTGGGGGAGGAAACCGGAGTACCCGGAGGAAACCCCTGAGAACATGCAAACTCCGCACATCTCAGATCCATTGCGAAATTGAAAGTGTTTTTATCAGTAAAGGATTTTGGAGACAGTAATTCATGCTTTTATTTATTTGATTTATTCTAGGCTGGATTATTGTAACTCACTGTACCTTGGTGTGGCTCAGTCCTCTTTATCCCGCCTTCAATTGGTATAAAACGCTGCTGCCAGGCTTCTTACAGGAACTAGAAAGAGGGAACGTATTTCTCCTGTTCTGGCTTCACGTCACTGACCGCCGGTCGAATACCGTGTTAAGTGTAAGCTTTTATTGTATGTGTATAAGGGGTTAAACGACCAGGCTCCACAATACATTACAGATCTTCTTCTCCACCGGAAATGTTCTAGACCCTTAAGGCCTTCAAATAGGCCGATGCGGACCGTGCCAAGGTCTCGTTTGAAGTTAAAAGGTGATCGTGGCTTTTCTGTTGCAGCTCCACGCCTGTGGAATGATTCGCCAGTACACGTTCGGTTGTCTTCTGGCGTCGATCGTTTTAAAACCTCACTGAAGACATATCGTTTTTCTCTGGCATCTGGATCAGTGTAATCGTATGAATTTGTGTATTTTATTGTCTTATTTTGTTAGATTGTACAGCACTTCGGTCAGCAGTGGCTGTTTTATATGTGCTTTAGAAATAAAAGTGCCTTGCCTTACACAGTAGCTACAGCAACCTGAAACACTTTCTTTCTTTCATTTATTTACTTATTTATTTGTTTTTTAAAATGTATTTATTTTGTGTTTATTTATTTATTTGTTAGGGTTTGTGGGCCCATTTGTTTGTCACATTTCAAATCCACGTTTTGAGGCTTCATCACCGTCGATCCGTTTCAGACGTTTTGGGAACATTGCCAAGATGGCCGCCGAGTGGACAGACTTTACTCAAAGGGACTTTGATGCCGCTGAGCCTACAGAATGTTATTAGGGCAGAAAAGATATTTTTAGAAAAGAACAGCGAGGAAAAACATTCCCGTAGTGATCTATAGTCATCTTTACCTCAGTTCAGCAAATAATCAAGCATTTAGCTTAACTTACATTAACAACATGTCTATTATTATCTCTTCTCTCAAGGGTTCTCAAACTTTCCGCAGGCAGGGATCTCTTTAAAAACTGTCGAATAAATTCCACTGTATAGATTTATTTCACGAGGAAATTACTATTTAAATTTGTCAAATAACAGTTTGTCTGTTAGAGCTATAGAGTTTCCTATTCCTGAACTTTCCATCAATATACACACATTACATCTGAGGTGACTTTGGTGCTTGGACCCCTAAATATAGTAGCTTTGATAATGTGAGTTGTGATTTCCACCACTGGAACAAAAAATTTAAATCACTGACCTCCTGGCTATGGTTCATGAACCTCACTTGGAGACCTATTGTCTGATCAGTCATCGATGTCTGCTAGCAAGAGAACAAGATTTTTGGTAAGCAACGGTAAATGTGCAGAATTTGCTTCGGAGGACTTTGGTGGGCTTGATAGTTAAGGGTCGTGGTTGTTGTTGATCAGAAGGTCAGAGGTTCAAGCCCCAGTACTGCCAAGCTGCCATTGTTTGGGCCTTGAGCAAGTTGCTTAACGTTCTGAGCTGCAGGAGTGCTGTATCATGTCTGACCCAGCTTCCTGACAACCTGGGATATATGAAGAGAAGAAGCTCACTGTACTGTAGGTGACAAATAAAGGCTTCTCTTTCTATATAAACGCATTAAAATCTATTGAAACTGAAAACAAAGACTTGTGATTAGCTGGTTGAACTTGGACACACTCTTTCTTCCATTTCTCTGTAGTAGAAGAGTTCCAGTAAATTCTTACCAGGAAATGTTTGTGTGTTTTTCTGGAATGTGAAAATATCTGCCATGGTGGAAAAATTTCTGCATGTTTTTTTTTTTTTTTTTTACTAACCATGCAAGATAAGATGAATGTGATGATAACGTGTGTGTGTGTGTGTGTGTGTGTGAATGCTAGGTGGTGTTTCTGGTGTATCATTGGCGTGCAGGAGACATGAAGGTGGAGCGTTTGGTGAAGAAGCCGCTCGGAGCGTGGACGCCTGATGAGGTGGCCATGTGGATGGAGAACCTGGGGACGTGGACATCTCCTTACAGACACATCTTCTTCAAGGAGCAGGTCAATGGCAGGTAAATACAGGTGCTGCAGTAACCCTCCATGATGAGGTATCTATTTAGCTAAAGTAGCTAGTGAATGCTAGTGATGAACAACTGGGGGTTGTCATGGTAACATTATATTCCGGCTGATGTTACATGAATCACTGAGAAGTCGAGACTCTGACACTGAAATCCCACTCGACCTGCGATTAATGTGAGCTAGTCACTAGCATCTAGCTAATGTAAGGCTGTTAGGCATGGCAGGAAAGCATACAAGTGTTTTTGTGATTTGCATATTCATGTATATTCATACACCCTTGCATTTCTAATGAGGATAAATGTATAGAGGTGTTTCTAGACCATTTTAAGTTACCTGGGCTTTGAAAAACACAGTAAATATAAATGAATGAATGAATTTGGTGTGTGTGTGTGTGTGTGTGTGTGTGTGTGTGTGTGTGTGTAAGGTTGTTAAATGCACTAGGAGAACAGGATATGTTGAAGCCTCCATATGGAATAGAGAACGAGCTCCACAGACGTGCGTTGCTAAAAGAAGTTCGCCTTGTGCAGGAACTCGGCTTCAAGCGACCTCAAAATCTCTGGGAGTACAAGGTACACAACACACACACACACACACACACACACACAAACAAACAAACAGATTTAGCAGTGTTTCTGTATGAAAAGTGGTGTATTACGTATTACTTTATTTCTTCGGAAGATGAATGCTTACAGAACTTACCCTCCCGGTTATGGTGAAGTTTTCTGAAAGGAGAAATATAACATTTCCCCCATTCGGTCTTGCGAATTCTCACCCACTCACACCCTAATTCTCCCCATCACACGGCAGCTACCAACCGGGGAGGGCGGGGCTAGCACGTGTTTCCTCCGAGACGTGTGAAGCCAACCTCCGCATCTTTTTTAAAGTTCGTGCTGAGTCACAGGGCAGCGAGGCAGCGTAACACACTCCGAAGAAAAGCTCTATCTGCCCTCTTCTGTGTACGTGAGCTCACAGACATCAGTAATTGTCTAGTGTCAATTTGATTGACAGGGGAGAGTGAGTATGCCCCTCCCACCCAGACAGCACAGTCATTTTTGCTCTCTTGCCTCCCGGCCACGTTTCATCATCATCATCAGTTTTTCCATCTTGCGATCTTAAGACGATAGGACAGAACACTTTTCTCTTGTGCTACTAACTTGTTTCATGGACATTAAATGTAACTATAAATGGATAAATAATATGAGATTTTGTTCTTTAATGAATAAAAGAGTGCAGTTGTTGGCAAATTGCTATAGTACAAAAGGTCTTAGGACGTGATGATATAGGCATACAATCAACTTTGGCACTGTGACAGTAACTCCACTCAGTAATTTACTATAACACACACACACACACACACACACACACACACACACACACACACAGTGTTTATTTATTACATAATAACTCTTGTGTCTCTGTCCTCTCTGAAGGCAGTAAATGGAGGGAAGTCTTTAATTCTCCTTTTCACCATGACCGACTCTCCACGTCTCACCATCCTCTACATGTACTTCTTTGATTATTACGACTCGTTCCTGCCTTTCATTCATGTCAGCTGTCCATCAGCGCAGAAGAATAGTTCAGGAGACGACCTGCCCTTTATGAACCTGGTATGTGTTTGTGTGTGTGTGTGTGTGTGTGTGTGTTTCTTTGCTGTTCTTTAATCTCTCTCTCTCTCTCTCTCTCTCTCTCTCTCTGCGCCCCTCACCTCAGGACAGCCCTGATTGGAGACAGTGGTTGTCGTTTACGGTGCAGTTCTGCCTCCTGCCCTATCAGCTGATTTATGACTTCGCGTGGGATTGGCAGGATGTTCACTACTGGACATCACGCATCATCATGTGGCACTGTTTTACACTCACGTTGCGAGAAGGTCAAATACTGTGGCGTCTCCGAAGCCACATTCACCTCAGGTCAGAAAAAAAGTCTGAAGTTTGTTTCTTTAGTTTAGCACTGATGCTCACAAGGAACGTTTATATTCTCCAGTTTTGTTTAGTGTTTTCTTTATCATTTTGTTCCTTATTACAATGAAGGAACATCTGTATACATCTGTAAAACCCCAAGACACATTAAAATGTCTCTGCGGTGAGGTAGAGGATGTAGTGTTTTGTACAATGAGTTCATATTTTCCTCTCTCTCGCTCTCTCTCTCTCTCTCTCTGTGAATTCCAGGACGATTCGGACCATGTTCTTCTGCCATGTGTGTATCATAGGAGCGTTCTGTTTCACCGGGCTGCTTTTCTGGAACGTTCTGCATCAGTTTTTTTGGGATTGTTTGTTCTACTGGGCTCTTTACTTCCTCCCCTTAGGCAGTACAATCATGGTTCTGTGTCCCTTTATAAGAGAACTGTGTCCGAATTTATATAATCAACAATAGCACACGTGCACACACACACACACATACACATACACACACAGTATGGTGAATGAGCAGTGTTAAATTAACTTCTCCAGAAATTTATATTAGGAGAAATATTAAGATAAATGATTTGGACATTTACTGTCTTTAAAAGATCACGAGTTTAATATAATGCTTGTATTATGTATGATTTTCATCAGTTGATTACGTAATATACTTTCCAAAAAAGGGTTAGATTTTTAAGTTGGGGTTTTATTTCTTCTATTTATGAATGTCCTGTAAATTGTCTTACTACGAATAAAGATCGTGTTTATATATTTCTGTCGTGTTTATATGTTTCTGTAAAGCTGCTTCGAGACAATGTCTATTGTAAAAAGCGCTATACAAATAAAATTGAATTGAATTAAAGATAATGTGTATAAAGTTTTATTTTTACCCAGTCCTGACCGTGTTGTGCTGTCATTAAATCATAATATTTACAATGTGCCCCCAAAATACGAATGAGCAGTAGCGTCAATAAAACATTAAACTAAATTAAATAATTATATTTTTGACTTTACGATGGTAAAATTCGCATTTCCGGGGTTTTTGTGTCGCCCTGTGACGTCGGGACTTTAAACCCAATCATCGTGCTGCTTCTCAGTGAAACAAACCAATCATAAAGCAGGGGGCGGGATGTTTCGAGACTTGCGGTGTCATGATTGACTTATCAATTGTCAAATCAAGATGGCACGTTCCTTGCGAGTACGACCTGACAGCCAATCATAATGCAGGAGGCGGGATTCAAGTGGAATGCGGTTTAAACACACACACACACACACACAAACACACACACACACAGCTGAACTCGTCAACACAAACATGGCAACCGGAATGGAGCTCGCACCGTTCAGACAGTGGGGAGATTTTTTCCCCGGAGCGGATAGATTTGCTAAACCAGACATTAAAGATTTAACTAAATGGAACAACAGAGTGATAAGCAACCTGCTTTATTTCCAGACCAATTATTTTGCCGTGGTCATTGTGGTTTTCCTCCTTGTTGGGTACGTATGAAGCGAAGCTAAGCTAAGCTAAGCTAAGCTAATACAGGTTATGTCGTGTATTAGTATAGGAGTAGATTATTCACTCTGTGTGTGTTTTCTTTCATTAACAGTGTTGTATAAATCTAAATAAATGTGCCATCTCTCTGAGTCCATCCATGCAGTAAACAGCCCCATTTAATGTAATAATAATAATAATAAAAATAATAATGATGATAATAATAATATCCAGCATTAAAACTTCATTACTGTGGTTTAGAATTAAGACCTTTATTTATTTGTTATTGCAGTGATGTCAGAAGGAAGAAGAATAATATTTAGTCAATTTTAGATGCTTTAATGTGGCTTTGAGGACAGATTTTTTCACTGCATTGTCCTCATTAATACTGAATATACTTTATTTAATTGAGAGAAAGAGAGAGAGAGAGAGCAAAGTATTTATTAAGAGTTCAGAAAGAATGTCTTCAGAGCTCATTTCTGAAAATCCCACTGAGATGGTTATATTTTTTATGTGTCCAAGAATAGAAAGTTGTTGATATGTTGATATGGGGTTGTGTAATAATAGTGTGGTGTGTATGATGTCCAAGACCTCGAGAAATAGCGTCTGATCAGATCAGATCAGATCGACCAACACGTGTGTAAAGAGTCATTTATTCCTGAACTTGCTGTGTCCATTTACACTGCCAGCTAATTCAGATTGTTTGCTGATTTCTGATGCGGATCGGATATTGTTGCTGGAGTGTAAACACCTCAGATTGGGTATTTTTTCCCCCACGTCTAACCACAAGCCACGTTCAAATGAGGTTCTAGATCTGAATCATATCTGATATCTGGTCGTACCGGTTGGATCCACACGCTCACGTATGAAGTTACCGTCCATGTTACGGGACGCTTTTTTGGGTCCTAAAGATACTCATGTGGATCATGAAGGGACATCAGTGGCATCTAGAAGAAACAACCGGTCCAAAAAATAAAGAACCCCTGCGGGGTAGCTCGAGAACCCGGGCTCTATCCGAGAGCGAGGATACAGCCGGTCCCGTCTACACTACTAATAGGTTAAAGGGCAGAATGATGGACAAAAACAAAAAACAAATCAGATCTCAAAGCGTCAGAATTGTGCATCAAGACTGCAAAAAAATTCAGTCTTTGAAAATAAAAATATCTTAAAAATCTGGAAATTCAGCTTAACATTTTTCTTTATTAAACTGTTTTACAATAAATATGAGAAATAAACCTATTTGTAGATATTTTTTTTTGCTAAAATCAAGCTTGAAATTGTTTCACACCAAACCTTTGTGTGTTAGTGTTAGGAATGTGAGAAACACACACACACACACACACACACGCGCACGGTGAAGCATCAGGGTGAGGTTTATAAAGCCGAGTGTGTGATTAGTGCAGCTGTCAGGAATCACTGAGTCATGCCCGGATTTATATATAACTCACAAAGCGAGTCGGCTGTCAATAAGCAATGTTGGGTGCAAAAGTTTGTGCACCCTTAACACAAAGTGCAGGAGATTTCTCATTTATAAATGTCGTTTTTTTTAAGCGTGTTGTATTTTAGGGATGTTTGATTAACTGAGACGGCAAAAAATGTCAAGTTGTGGATGTTAATGTTGAAGTCAGACAATCAAAGTGATGCTTGTGCAAAAGTTTACACCCCCCCCCAGTGTTTCAAATGTTAAATGTTTGCATTAATTATGACTGGTGTCTGTGTGTGTGTGTTTTTGTTTTTTTTCTTTTTATTGATGTTCGCTGCAGGTTTATGAACCCTCTCGGCATGATCCTGGGTAGTGTCGTGGTGTCGTTGGTGTTCATGGGGTCGGTGTGGGCCGGAGAGAACAAGGCGGTGATCAAGAACTTTAAGAAGAACCATCCGTCGCTGTTCGTCATCGCCGTCCTGGGAGCCAGTTACTTCCTGCTGTCTCTGTGTGGCGGCGTGATGGTGTTCATCTTCGGCATCACTTTCCCACTGCTCTGTGAGTCGAAACACCTTCACCGTCATCTGTTCACGTGCAGCCTGAGGAGCCCGAGAGCAATCACACTCGCTGCGTTGTCTCACTAACATCCCTTTAAACTTCCTTGTTCAGTAGGAATGGGAAGAACGTCCAAATGCAGTGCAGTATTAGTACTAGTACATTATCCTTTTTGTAAATTTACTCAAACTCCGGTGTAAAATCTATAACGGAGATTTTTAACAGAGTGAGTATATATGCGTATAAAGATCTGCCGACTTTTAACTATTTTGCGTCGGAGCGTCGCATTTTAACGTCGGTGTACGCTGGTATGTGTAAGAGCAGGCTTCTTTCTTTTTTTTTTTTTACCCACAAATGGCCGATGAGCCAATCGACGCATGATTCTAGAATGACTGACGGTTGCGCAGGTGTTTTGAACTCGACTGTATTAACTGACCACCTGGAAGCCCCGCCTCCAACATTCAGATTTGTTCTGAATCTGCAATCAGGATGAATTATTACTGGATTAGTAGTAAGGTGAATTATTTTCGGGATCTGCAATCGGGATGAATTTGTTCAGGATTTGCAATTGGGGCACATTTTGTTTAGGAATTGTAGTCATGATGAATGTTTTTGGAATCTGCAGATTTGTTCCAGATTTGCTCTTGCGATTAAATTGTTCGTAATCTGTGACCGGGATGAATTTGTTCGGGTTGACAATCTGCACGTAAGCACATGTCTAGACTCTTCTAGCGTTGGTGATCATACTGTTCGTGTTCTTGTGTCCCGGCCACAAACCGTCTGAAATTCCACAACCGTGTTTTAATAGTCCGTTCTGTCACACCTGAAGGCGAGGCTGGAAAACAAAGTACTCAGGAGGGGACAGTTGTGTCTGCTGTCTTTAAATCTCTGTGGTGGTTGCTGTAGAGCTTCATGAGGATGACAGGCGTGGTCTTCAGTATAAACTCTGACAGTGAAGGATCGGAGAATCTGAGTCACTCGGAGAACGTGGTTCCTTAAATCCTGAGTATATTCTCAGTGAACACGTTCTGCAGGTCGCAGTGTGAAGAACAGCCGGATTTTGCCTTGTTTTTCTGCTTGTTGCTAAGCTGCGAAGCCGTGTTTCCTCCCCGCACCAGATCCATTTTTAGCGCTCGCCTGTTAAACTCGCTGCACAGATATTTGGCTCGGTTTAAACTGAAGCTCTCCATCGCTCCAGAGGCTTAAAATGTGCATGAAAACAATCAAATTGGTTTTAGAGCTTTGTGTACTAACACTTTAGTCTCCTAACATTATAGATATAAAACAGTTTACATGCAAAAATGTTTTGTTGCTATCATTTATGCTGAATTTGAACTTTTTTGGCTTAAATACTCTTTTATAGTGTGCATAAAAACAGATTTGGTGTGTTAGACTCTTTTTGTACGCTGTGGACACAAATATGCAGGCTATATCGAAAATAATAAATAAAAAAAAATAGCTTTGTAGATGATATTTATACGAAAATACTCCTCCATTTTGCATCCAATCAAATGCTCTATGACCGAATAAGCTCCGCCTCTTTATTGAAATTGTGGTTGTCAGTAGAGAGGCCTGACTTCTGCCTAAACTCAGCAATTTTTCCTTGTAAACTAATTTTATACGCAAAATATATAATATTTTAATTTTATATTATTAAACGGTGATCAGTTGTTTGTGTCTTACTCAGTGCTCAAGAAACGACTAAAAATGGCAGAGGAACGTCGTTACACCTTTTTATACTTTTATACCTTTCCCCTTGTTAAAATTTACATGAAAACTATGAATATGCACGAGTATGTAAATTAGACACACCTCCGTGTCCTCCTGTCATTCTATTTAGCTAGCTCAGAAATAAATAAATGTAAATATAAAAGACCAAAAAAACGGGTTTAGGAATTGTAATATCTCATTTGATGGCTGATGAACATCCACCATGAATTATTATTAAACTATTAAATTCATTTTTTTTAATTAAAAGTCTTTTTTTTTTCTTTTCATTCCGAGCTGCTGTAATTCCCGGATGGTTGATCGTCTTGACTTTTTGTCTTTCTCTCCGCAGTGATCCTGATCCACGCCTCGCTCCGTCTGCGCAGCATGAAGAACAAGCTGGAGAATAAGGTAGAAAGTGTGGGGCTGAAGAAGACTCCCATGGGTGTGATCTTGGACCTGCTGGATCAGCAGGAGGAGAAAATCAACAAGATCCAGGATTTCATCGAGAGCAAGCTGAAGGACTGAGCGACGGGACGGATCCGATCCGATCCGAACCTATCCGAGTTTCTCCTCCTGATCCGTTACTTATATAGCACTGTTACACCCAAATATTTCCGTCGCTTTCCTTCAGCAGCCATGATGTTTACGTTTAAATTCCTCCGAAGGTCCTGAAGGGCCGCAGCACTGACACCTTTTTCCTTTTCTAGCACAAACCTCTCCCCGATACGTGTGTTTCAGATTCGGAACGTGTTTCGGCGCTTCTGCTGAGGAAAACATGGCCGTCGCCTAAATGTGGGAAATCATAGACTTTATCAAACATCATTAAAAGCAATATTTTATTTAATGTAAACGTCTCTTTACAACCGTAGCATCGAACACCTCCTGTTTTCCTAATTCTCTATTTAGAAAAGGCGACGACTTCTTTCCTGCAGTGTTATGCACAAACCTCCACTTATGCTACAAAATATTACAATAAGCTATGAAATAAGCTTTTCTTTCATAAAAGTTATCATTCAGAATAAAAAAAATAAAAAACATTGCAACAAGCTTTTATTTAAAAAGAAAATCAAATACAAAAACAGCATTGGACTCGTTTTTCGCCAAAAAAAGTTTTAAAACATTTCAAAATAGCCTCCCCCCCCAAAAAAAAGGTCAAATTCCAAATATTAAAAATTCTAAATATTTAAAAACATTGTTACAAGCCCACAAAAATTAAAATACATCATTCCAAAATTCCCAAAGAAAAGTTTGAAACAGGGTTACTATGATTTTCCCCCAAAAGCTTAAAATAAAAAACCATTGTTTAGAAGTTTGTTTTCCAAAAAAAATCACAATTCAAAAATGTCAAAAATTCAGAAACATTAGTACAAGCTTTGTTTCTCAAAAAAGTTTGCCGCAAAAATTCCAAGTCATCGTTACGAGCATTTCCCCCAGACAAGCTGTAATTATGAAACTAAACAAAACTAAAATTATTACAAGTAAAAAAAGTTATAATTAAAAGTTTAAAATAATAAATAAAAAAGTTACACTTTAAAATAAGAAAAATCAACAGTATTGTTGCTTTTTTTTTGGTCAGTAAAAATGAAGGACCGCGAGTGATGCTTGCTGTTCGCTGTGGAGACGTCTAACCCGACTGCCTTTCTGTCTGGGAATTCCGACTTCATAATTTCATAGTCATCTTTATATTTATTGATTTTTTACTTTATTTTACATTGTGAGTAAACTAACTGCAGCATGAAGCCTGGATCATTAGCCTCGGGGTTTAACTTAAACGAGGTGAAACTCGGAACCCGGCAGTGACGCGGCTCTTCACGTCCCTCGACTCGTTTCGTGCGTCTCGTATTGGGATTGGATCAGATTTTAACCACATGCCTTTACGCGGAGAGTCAAATCCGTCTCTGATTGGTCCGATTGAAGTCTGATCAAGTGTTAATATGCGAGTGAGTTAATTACGCTCGATCACTAGTTTTCCACTCTTTGTGGTTATAAATAAATAAATAACTAAATAATTGCATGACGTTCTCATAAAACACCTTAACCTCCTTGAAGACGTGTGCGGCTCACGTGTGTCATGATGTAATGGATTGTGAGGAAGTTTCGCTTGTGACGTGGCTTCATGTCTCAGACCTGGGAATTGCGTTCACACCTACATGTTTATGCAGATTATTCCAATCCGGATTATCCCGAAATGTGTGTCGTGTCAAAACAAAACAAAACAACGGCCGAGTGTACACAGCATCTCGGATGTGTCGTGTATTCTGATCAGTTACGAAAGCTTTAATACGAATATTGCGTTTATTTTTTATTTTCATTGCTCGTATGTAGGTGTCTGTATCGTGAATTCGCACGGCAGGCTAACCGCTACTGTATATGCTAGTTTACCTTTCCTTTGTCTATGCACTTTTTATTAACTTTTTTTGAACATGTATATTCGTGTCATAGAGGCCCAGAATGAGAATAATGATGGAGAACAAAAATGAAAAAAAAAGCACTTTAGATTAAAAGATTGAAAAGTTTTTTTTTTTCTTTTCATTATTACACTAAATCTTAAATTTGCTTGTTGTGATGAATGTTACTGGTTTTTGGAGATGAGAAATAAAAAAGCTGCACATTTGCACACACTACATGTTAAAATGCACTCACAGTGGTATGTTGTGTAAAATTTAAATCGTCTATACTTGTCGGTTTACTTTTTCTTCATCTGGTGGACGCTTTATCCACAGCAAAGACAAATGCAATCCAATCATAAACGTTCTGCTCTTTTGGCAGTTTTGGGATTTGAACTCACAACCTTCTGGTCACTAGAGCAGAATTTAACCACTACTAATTTACAATATATATAGCTACCTAAGAGAAGGATCAGCAAAACCTCCAACAGCTCAAATGAATCGACTGAATCGAAAAAACTCAAATGAATCATAAAACTCAAACGAATAAAACAACTCAAATGAATCATAAAACTCAGACGAATAAAACAACTCAAATGAATCATATCCCATGCTTACAATCGAATCCGGAATTCTGTTGCATTTCATCGAATATTTCTTCGCGAGCTCAGTTCTCTAAACACATCACATTATCATAATCACTCATGAAAGTGTTAAACGATTCTCATGCTGACAGGCTGAATGTGTGAGGGGTTAAAAAAAAGACAAATTTCTTAGCTATGCAATGAATATATAACGACAGCTTTGCATATTCAAAAGAATTTCCCTTAATATCACTTTATTTCTCTAAATAAGGATTTTTTTTTTCCTTTACATCACATGCACTCTTAATGTTCCTCAAACCGAACTGCTTTTACAATCTATTGTCATATTTATTGTTTATAAAATCGTGCATCTATGCATTTAAAATGGACTGCGCCTCCTTTATAACCTTCATCTGTCTTCATTTTGTCGTTCGCAGACGCAGAGTTAATAAAAGTTAAATGGACTGAAATCTGTGCACTTTTGTGTGGAAGTTGTTTTCCCCCCCCTGTCAGATGTGCTGCGCTGCAGAGAGTCTATATTTCTCACTATTTCTTACAGGTGAATAGTTTCTTGCTGTGTCTGCGTGAGTTTCCTCCGGGTTCTCTGGTTTCCTCCCACCAGAAGGAGGTGTGCCCTGAGATAACAGTTAAGTCTAAAAAAAAAAACAGCAAAAGGTGCATAATTTATGCGAGTCAGCCCTCACCTAAATTAGTCTGTTCAAAGAGTCGAGACTTGCTGACAACTCATCACTACTAATCACCAACATTAGTGCGTAAAAGACAGTTTTGAGTGATTATAGTATCATCACCACTTTAATTAAGGCTTAGTTGGGAGGTTTCGTGTAAAATCTCGTGTGTGCAAACAGCTAAAATGAGCACCTTCTCCATTTTGGATCTTTTGCATAATGAGAGCTATTGGTCGATGACGCAAATTCCCATGTCGCAAATTAACGTTGATCTAAACTCTCCATAAAATATATTCACGCAAAATGTATTTGCACCAGAAGCCTATGAAACAGTAATTGACGAGATTAATAAAATTGCATTTGGAAAATTTCACAGACGAAAACAGACGCGTGATTACGTCGTGTGATTACGACGTGTGATTAGCCTAAAAACGTTAAGATTTACACGAGACATCATTCAAGTCAAGTTATACAGTATAGTCCCTGATTTAAATAAATAAATAAATCAAATGTAAGAGAAACGCTTTCATTTAGGCAAGACAAATATTAATAGCAGTGATCGTTTATGTGTTCGCTTTGCTAGGTTACATGCTTTACTGTGTCGTGTATCTTTCCTTTATAAGTTATTTAGGTTTTAAAACTGAAAAACAAAAAAAAAAATTGATGAAGTCTTCAGAACAGAAATAAATTCTGAACAACGTGTTTTTTTTTATTCGCTCAGTGAACAGTGCTGTCCTCATAGTCTTGGTAACTCTAACATCTCCTAAATTCCAAGACTTATATTTTGAAAAGTCACCATTTTGGGAATAAAAAAACCCCCAAAACATAAAGAGGAACCATTTCATAAATCCGAAATGGATGAATTATGATTTCTGAATGTTAGTCGACTGGAGGAATGTCACGTGATTCCTCATTGGCCAGTTTGGGCGCTACATGTGCGCATGCGCAGTGTGTCTCGGCCAGCGGCGCGGCTGTGTGGAATAACGCTGACCGCCATGCCTCGCGTTTATATCGGCCGTTTGAGTTATCACGTCCGTGAGAAGGACATACAGCGGTTTTTCAGTGGATATGGAAAACTGCTGGAAGTCGACCTGAAAAATGGGTAAATAACAATAAAAATTAGTCAAAGGTTACTCGTGAATCTTCCATGCAAACGCGGACATACTGTTAGCATTCAGATTAGCGTAATGGCGGCGTTTGGCTTTCATTATGTTTCGTTAATATGTTTCGCTTATTTGTATATACAGTGCAAAATTGTATCCAATAAAACGTTGCAGTGTTGATGTTGAAAAGGTTTTTTTTTTATTTTGCCGTAGGATATTTCCTGTTAGTTTGCAAAACTGGCCTAGCATGAGTAGACAGTCATTTTTCCCCCAGCTGATCCCGCCTCCTGTATTCGGATTGGCTAATGGTGTGTACAAGACGTTTGCTGATCGGACAACTCTGTTGATATGACGCGATAACCGATCATCGCGCTCGGGGCAGCCAATCATAATACAGGAGGCGGGGCGAAATGAGACACTGGTGGGAAGGGCTGAAGAATTCATGTTTGGTTAACAAGATCACGTGACTGTGAAACAGCAAACAAGCGCGCGCTTTTTTTTTTTTTTTTTTAGGTAAATAAAACAGCTGAAGGCAAAATCCACTTACCGAGATTTAGATAAATAAAGTTTATTTACACACTGATCCGACCTGTAATATCAGTACTGCTGTTTACTAGAGCGAAGTTTAGAAGTATTGGGAGAATACTGAACTTTAGCACCTCAGTTATTGTGTTAGATTATTATTTAGTGAATTTAACACTTTCTACATCTCAGGGTCTGTATATAAGTCTATATTTACTGTAATTTAGGAAGAGTATAACCTGTTTTAATATAGAAGGCTCTGTTTTATTAAGTTATGGTTAAGTAAAAGGTTATTTTTCTGCCAGGATAACTCCTCCTAATGATTGAGTTCAGGTGTATCAGCCACACCTGTAACTAACAGGTGCATCAAATCAAACAGTCTCTGTACTCAGCCTGCAACAACTGATCCAGAATTCAAACAATGGACAGCGAATGTCATTATGGATTATGTGGGGAAGTGGTAGCTCAGCTTTACAGGTTAAGACGTTGGAATTCTGATCAGAAGGTCATGAGTTCAAGCCCCAGCACTGCCAAGCTGCCACTGTCGGGCCCTTGAGCAAGGCCCTTAACCCTCTCTGCTCCAGGGGGCGCTGTATCATGGCTGTGCACTGACCCCAATTTCTAAAGAAAAGAATTCCGCTGTGCTGAAATGTACACCTGATTAATAAAGACTCATTATCATAAGTGTATTAACGTGGCTCGTCATGTCCGACGCTGCGACAGACGCGTGTGCGGTTTGACGTGTTCCAGACGTGTTTTCTCCAGCGCAGAAATGACATTTTTACCTTGATATCCTTATCTGTAAATGTTAGAAATTCACACCAGTATTTCCATTTTTCATAAAGTCTCGTCCTGACAGCGAGCGAGTCTCTGTTAAACTTCACAGAGCGAGCGCGAGTCCACGCCTGTGCGTCGCAATCACACAGTAACTCTGACTAAAATGTTCATTCTGATCAAATATGTAGTTTGATGCTATATTTAGAAACTAAAGTGTCTACGTGTAACCAATCAGTAACCAGCAACGCTGCAAGCCCCGCCCCAAAGTGCATTTATTTCTCGTTTCTACGGAAGGAAAAACATCCAGCTGGAACCTTTTGCAATTATTGAATAAGAAAATAAGTTCTGGTACTTTATGCAGTGAAGGAATGAGTTTGTCGTGTTCTGTCTCGTCCTGCGTTTCCGTTAGTTACGGCTTCGTGGAGTTTGAGGACACGCGCGATGCGGACGACGCCGTGTACGAGCTGAACGGGAAGGAGCTGTGTGGCGAGAGGGTGATGGTGGAACATGCGAGAGGACCTCGGCGTGACCGGGATGGATACGGAGGAGGAGGGGGAGGAGGTGGTGGAGGAGGAGGAGGAGGTTATTATGGAGGCGGCCGCAGTAAGTACAGTCCTCGCTGTCAACAAACACAAACATGGCCTCGTTGAACGTAAAGGTCACGTTTATAGATAACGATCTAGGCTTTTGAGTGTTTCGTCAGTCCTGTGGAGCCTGTGTTTGTACCAGTGACCGATGAGAGAGCGCGAGAGAGAGAGAGAGAGAGAGAGAGAGAGAGTTCTGTTTAAATCTGAATGAAAGTGTTTTACCTTGGTCAGAATTTTTCTCAAACTGAAGCGTGCAGGACCCGGAGAACATCGCAGATTAACTGTTCGTGTTTCTAAATTCATGAAAGAAAAGAACTTACGTTTTGTAGTTTCTCTCTCACACACACACACACACAAACAGTATCATAACTATATTGTGTGTGTTAGTACTGCTAGTCTCTAAAGACATAAAATACAATCTGGAGTTGATGTATAGCTTCTATATCACGACTTGGATATAATTTTGTGACATTTTTCCAGAAACGTCTACTCCGATTCCTGAAACCCGTCACAGCCGTGACCCTCTATAGTTAATATAACTCTCATGACTGTTCTGTTAAGAGTAAAACGAAGGACCTCGTGGCAGTGTGTGGGTTTTTAAACGAAACCCCTCATTTGTGAACTGTAAAGGATTTTGTTTGTTTGTTTATTTATTTATTTTGCGCTAGCATGGTGGTGAACGTTAACCGTCAGCCTTGTTTCCACTGTAGGGTCGAACGGTTCTGAGTACAGAGAGCGTAAACATCACTTAGTCCACTGCTCCTGCATTTAGGCGAATTACGTGAACGTCAGGGTTTTTTATTTAATAAACGACGACACTGTCCGTTTATAGTCACGTTTTAAAGTTGAACATCTACGAAACAAGTCGCTTCCTGTTCTCGCTTACGTTATAGCAGGTATAAACTCTTTAATCAGACAAAAAGAAGAGTAAACTCCTCCGTCCTGCTTACAGTGGAGACGAGGGCGGGGCGATATATCGATACGTCAGTATCGTGATGAACGATTACGCGATACACTTTTCTGAGATATCGTTGGTATGGTGATGTATTTTTAAAATCTTTTTAATGATTACAATTTAAATGGTACTGAATTTATGCTGTTGATTTTGACTTGCTTTAAAAAAAAAAAAAGTAAGCTTTGTCTTTAGGCATTGAAGAAAAGTATCATCATAGTCAGTTTAATGTTTTTTTTTGCGGACAGTTTGTCGGCTAAATTATATATCGTGATGCGCATCGTGTATCGTAACGTCCTCGAGTATCGTGGTATGATATCTTTGTCATATCGTCCAGCCGTACTGGAGACTCCTTCCATAAATGTTCAATAAAAACCGTTTCTCCTTACAGATAACTTCACCATATCAAGATGACTACCTCTGACTGTTACAAATCACCAACACTGACACTGGAGACTCCTTCCATGAATGTTAAACGTTTCGTAACATGTCGGAGATTACTCACGATTGTCTAAAAAACGTTTTTACACAAAGTGAACGAGCCGTTACTATAGAAACGGTAGCGTATTAGAACGAGCTCGTCAGTATAAACCCGTGATTAATACGCGCCACTGATTTCTGGTTCAGAAGGTGCCGGTTTAGTTCTCCGCATGACCCGGCGTGTCCGGCGTGGCGTGTCTGACCCTGCGGTGGAAACGAAGCTGTTTTGTTGCTTCGGCTGTGTGTTAATGTCTAAATAAACAGATTAATTCCGAGTGTATAAGTCATGTAAACACCCGATCCGTCACGTCTTCACTCGGAGTGTGGACGGAACTCTACAGAATATTGTGAAATGAATATGAATGATATGAATGTCATGTTTTGTTCTGATTGTAGCCCAGTGGAAACAAAACAAAACAAACAACAACAAAAAGCACAATCGGTGATGAATGTCTGACTGCTAAAGTTGCCATTTTATTTCCAGTTTGATTGCCACAGTAACAGAGTCCTTGACGTTTCAATTTGAGACAGTCGAGTGGGGGCCGAGGCCGTGGCCGAGTTCGTTGTGGCTAAGATGACTCCCTGACCGCTTTGGCCTTGGCCTTCACCTTACAATGTGTGTGTGACCTTTGCCCCTTGATGCTTTGGCTGACCTAACCGGAAGCCAAGATGACAGCAGCCTTTTGCCAATAGACCAGGGGTGATGGTGAGGAATGCTAGTTATTATGTTGTCGATTTGGAAAGAAAGAAAAGAAAAGAAATAAAAGCCTCTAGCCAAAGATGTAAATAATAAAACTCGAAGCAGATGTGTGAACGAGGAGGTTCTGACTCAGGCTTAGTGATCAAAAGGAAAACCATGTCTTAATCGGAGAAATCTCTGTAACCTGAATGTTATTTTTCTGTAGTTATGATACACCGTAAAGCCGACATGATTTTCCTGGAGACATTATGACCATGTGTGTGTATATTTTTTTTGTTTTAACATTTTCTTTTTTTACTTTATCAGTGCTTTATATCCCTGTTCCTAATAGTAATGTCCTGTGAGGGAGGCAGCAGAAAAGCTCATGCCTGAGAATATGTGTGTGTGTGTGTGTGTGTGTGTGTGTGTGTGTGTGTGTGTGTGAGAGAGAGAGAGAGAGAGAGAACAGGTTTGCGATTTAAAAAGGGCGATCGGTGCTAGTTTTATTAGACTACAGAGTAAGACCCGTGTGAGAGGAGTTGCGCTCTGACGGCGGCGTCTCTTTCCCCTGTCTGTCCGAAGGTGGCTACAGCAGCAGGAGTCGCTCGGGTCGAGATAAATACGGCCCTCCGGTCCGCACCGAGTACCGGCTCATCGTGGAGAACCTCTCCAGCCGCTGCAGCTGGCAGGACCTCAAGGTGAGAACGAGAACCTCAGGGCGCAGTGGGTTACCCCGCTGTAATGTACGAAGGATTATTTTCGTCACGTGAAAATCGAAGACGCTCCACAAGTGCACCTTTTTCATTAAGGTTCTGACTTTCCGGAACTGTATGATGAAATCACGCAGGTGTCGAGAGTCCTGACGTTTTTATTATGATGTAGTTGCAGAAGTCGATCTGTTTATTTCTTACTGAAATGAAATATAAAGGTTTAAGCCGTTTATAAGCCTTTTACTGTCTGAGAAACCACGTTTGGGGGGAAAACAGACTTCTGGTCTGGAATGCTTGTTGGATTGGATGTACTTTACAGAGCGCTGTAGATCCTGGGGGTGGAGCTTTGTGAAAATGGACAGGAAAGGGGGCGGGCTCAAGGAGTAAAATAATAATCATTTTTTTTTAATCATTCAGATATCAGAAATGTAGCTGCTTAGCTGTTCGAGAAGCAGTTTGGAAAATATTAGCTAGAACTTGTGTATTAACCCAGAGATTAGTACGCCTGTGCGGTTCCGCGTGCCGGAGCTGGGGTTAGTACACTGTGTTGTGGGGTTAGTATACTCCTGTATATCAGGACTGTGTTGAATAACGCGTGTCGTCCTGCAGGACTTCATGCGGCAGGCGGGTGAGGTGACATACGCAGATGCCCATAAGGAGCGCGCCAACGAGGGCGTGATCGAGTTTCGCTCTCACTCAGACATGCGCAGGGCTCTGGAGAAACTGGACGGAACCGACATCAACGGGAGGAAGATCCGGCTGATCGAGGACAAACTGCGCCGCCGCCGCTCGTACTCCGGGAGTCGCTCCAGGTGTGTGTGTGTGTGGTGGGGGCAGTGCGGTTTTTATTTATTATTCGTTAAGTAAACAAAAACGACTAGACAAATGAATACATAAAGAGGTCTAGACTTGGAGGTGGAGTCAGCGCTGATGGCCTCTGGTTCTACAGAAATTCTTTATTGACTGTAGCTAGTAGGCGGGTCATGTTCAGAACCGACCCATGGATCTGATCACTCTCCCCCATTTGTGCGTGCAGGTCCCGCAGTCGCCGGCGTTCCCGCAGCAGGAGCCGCCGCAGCAGCCGATCCCGAAGCAACTCCAGGTCTCGCTCAAGGTGTCCTTTTATCACTCCTAATTTATCTCTCTTTCATCACTCCTTCATCGCTCTAACGCTCGTTTCTCCCGCCTTTCCCCCTCCCCCCTTTCCCTCCAGGTCTCGTTCCCGGCGGCGCCGCTCTCGCTCCAGATCCCATCACAAGTCCCGTTCCAGGTCGGGTCGCAAGTCCCGCTCCAAATCTCCCTCCAGCAAATCTCGCTCTCGCACGCAGAAATCCCGCAGCAGGTCTCGCTCTCGCTCCGGCGACCGCCAGTCGCGCTCCAAGAGCACTTCCAAAGTGAAGTCGGAGCGCGGCTCGCGCGGCCGATCGAAAGAGAAATCCACGAGTAAGAAATCACGTAGCCGCTCGGCGTCGCCCGCCGAGAACGGAAACGAGGAGCAGCGAGCCAAATCCGCCTCACGCTCGCCGTCTCCTCCGGCCCAGAAGAGCGGCTCGAAATCTCCCGAGCGTCGCTCGCGCTCCAAATCCGGCTCGCGCTCTAAATCCAGATCCCGGTCCAGATCCGCCTCCCAGGACTGAACCACGCTCGTTAAAGCGTGGTTAAATTTCCGAACCGCACATCGTGACCCGGCTCTTTAATCGATTCCCGCCGGCTAGAGTAGATGTTTTATACGTGGCATGAGCAGAAACGAGCAGAATTATGGATCATCATCATCATCTTTGTTCTGTGTGCAAATGAACATAGAATTATTATTATTGACTGACCTTTCCATGACCTGTGACTTGGATCTCTCCGCGTGTCTCATATTCCCGAGTCGGTTCAGGAGAAGACGTCGGCTAACGAGAAGCTAGCGAAGACGAGCTGTTGTGTGTTTGTGGTTCTGTGATGTTCGTCATTTAAACCCAGTTTCAATCATGATCATAAAGTTTAAACGTCCGCTGTTCACATTTACAACTTCTCAAATCATTTCAGTCCATTTTTATTGTACCTTTTATTAAAAGTCCTCATTAATACGCTCCTGCAGAGTGTGTGTGTGTGTGTGTGTGTGTGTGTAAACACGTTTGCGCTGTGTGTATCAGGCTTTCAGGTACACACAGCTCCTCATTTACACCTTGTTTTTCCTTCTCAAATAAAGATCCAGATGTGATCCAGCTGGTCATTAGTTACTCACTCGGAGGAAGATGAAGAACTTCTTTCACCATCGGTAAAGGTTCTAAGTAGCACAAACCCTTAACTGTCCAAAGAACCCTTGGGGACCCTTTTGACAGGATGCATGTTCCTCATTGTTGTAGCTACACTTTTAGAGGAAAAAACGCTAGAACTCTGAAGGTTTTCTTTGGTTTGTATGTTTGGCAGAACCCTTAAAGGTTCTATGTAGAACCCTATAACAGGATTTCTCTTTCATGAAGCTAAAACTGTTGTGAAGAATGATGTGAGGAACCTTTTGAGGAACACTTTGTTACTGAACAATCTGACTTTTCTGTCGGAGAAGGTTCTTGGTAGAACACATTTTTTTGGGATGCTGAGTACCCCTAATTATCCAATTATTCTCCCCACCCCTGCTTCCCTAGAACCTGCCAGATGTTTAATGTTTAGCTAAAACTGTCAGTGGATAATTAATTTATCCCTGGAGCCCTTTTTATAAGCCTAGAACCTTAAACATGTCCCTTGAAGGTGATTTGTAGGACAGTTTTCCTGTCGTGTGTCCTGTCAGGTTATTAAGTAGAACCTCTTGGAATTTAAGAAGCCTTAACTATCCAAGGAACCTTTTCCCCCCCTCCCCCTCCCTAAAATGTGTGTCTTATGTGAGAACGTGTTCTACGAACTCCAGCTGATGAACCTAACCGGAGGTCCGTTACTTTAAACTGAAAGGGTTCTTTAAGGATTACTGGATATTTAAGGGTTCTTAGTGTTCTACTTGCAATCATTTCTGATAGAGAAACACTTTGTTGTAGGGTTCTCCAGAGAACCTTCTATTTATTCATTTTTAAATGTTCTCAGTTGCTCACGGCTATAAATAAAACGAGGTCTATGCTTAAGGAGTCTTTAGTTGAAAAAATATTCTTTTTTTAATTTATGAAGAACATTGGTTAATGAAGGTTTAATGAACTTTTTATCTTTAATGGAAAAAGGTGTATTAAAGGTACTTTGCTCCCCTGGAGGAAACCTTAGAACCCTTCATCATGGGAACACACGATCAGAATGGGTTTCAAGTGTAACCCTTTTTTTTTTTTAATAAATTGTGAAATAACCAAGAATCAGGTTGGAGGTCTCGGACCCCTTAATCATCTAACGAATCCTTAAGGAACCCTTCAAGAACCATGTTGAACCAAAAATACCAAGAAGCTAAATGTTAAACTCCGGACAGGTTCTAGATATTAGGAAGAAAATAATGGGTAATATTTGGAGTTTGTACCACACACTTGTTCTTCAATACACACACACACACACACACACACACACACACACACACACGGAATCAAAAATATATAATATATATATCCTTATATACTATTTGAAAGAAAATGAATAATAAAACTGGGCCTAATTTTATTTCTGGAGCAAACATTCAAAATAAAAAT
>NC_071269.1:25974207-26031707 GCF_023375685.1 Ictalurus furcatus
TGATATTCGTCTGCTCTCAGCAGCTGTAGATGCAAATATTCGCTTAGAAAAGTCACTCATTGCTCTCACTGCTGGAGCGTTTATTAATATCGTGTTCTTTAAGACGGTCGTCTAATCTGAGATTAGATTTATTTATGTGCTAGTTACAGTAAAGTCTGATAGCTCTGTTCCGTCCCAGTGCTGAAATGATGCAGTAATTCGGAGTGAAATATCATTAGACCCACCCCTGTGTTTGACCTCGACACGCTCCGTCCAACATTTCAGTCCAAGATCACATCAAAGGCGGATTTCCGTTGGCAAATCTGTGACGTTTTATATTTGTGGATCGTTTAATTTTGTGTCAAAATCGTTTAAAATCGGACAAACGACTTTTAAAAGCAGAGAGCAAGCCTGAGGAGCGTTAATGAGGTGATTTGTGTGTGTGAGTGACGTCTGTTGAGTGTTTAGTGTTTTGCTATGAGATGTTCCTCACTACCCCTTTACTGACTGGGTGTGAAATGTTAGTTAATATGGCGTGGGGGAACGTTCACGTGTAAATCCCTTCTTTACAACGGAGAAGTGAGTAGAACCCGGATCTAATGCTGGAGTTGAGGTTTCACGATCACGCTCAAGTTCCACCGCTGCGAACTGTTTTACTCGTTGGTGTCCGATCTGGACTGTTAGTGTCCGATCTGGATCGTTAGTGTCCGATCTGGACCGTTAGTGTCCGATCTGGACCGTTAGTGTCCGATCTGACTCGTTAGTGTCCGATCTGGACCGTTAGTGTCCGATCTGGATCGTTAGTGTCCGATCTGACTCGTTAGTGTCCGATCTGGATCGTTAGTTTCCGATCTGACTCGTTAGTGTCCGGTCTGACTCATTAGTGTCCGATCTGGATTGTTAGCATCCGATCTGGATTGCTAGTGTCCGATCTGGATTGTTAGTGTCCGATCTGACTCATTAGTGTCTGATCTGGATCGTTAGTGTCCGATCTGGATCGTTAGTTTCCGATCTGACTCGTTAGTGTCCGGTCTTACTCATTAGTGTCCGATCTGTATTGTTAGCATCCGATCTGGATTGCTAGTGTCCGATCTGGATTGTTAGTGTCCGATCTGACTCATTAGTATCTGATCTGGATCGTTAGTGTCCGATCTGGATCGTTAGTGTCCGATCTGATTCGTTAGTGTCCGGTCTGACTCATTAGTGTCCGATCTGGATTGTTAGCATCCGATCTGGATTGCTAGTGTCCGATCTGGATTGTTAGTGTCCGATCTGACTCATTAGTGTCTGATCTGGATCGTTAGTGTCCGATCTGGATCGTGTTGTTCGAGGTCATCTCTGTTCGTCAGTGTACATCATTCATTATCACATACGTACCAGTCGGTTTCTCAAAAAACCCACAAACCATTATTTGTTTGTATTATTATTATTATTATTATTATTATTATTATTATTATTATTATTTTTAATGACCCTCTTCACCTGTAGTGTTTTTTTCCTTTAAAGCTCAGAACTGATCTGTGATTGGATCTCCATTTCACAAACCAATAAAAACGCGTCTTTGTGAATGATTTAAAGAA
Organism: Ictalurus furcatus; assembly: GCF_023375685.1. Classification (NCBI taxonomy): domain Eukaryota; kingdom Metazoa; phylum Chordata; class Actinopteri; order Siluriformes; family Ictaluridae; genus Ictalurus; species Ictalurus furcatus. The sequence goes on from NC_071269.1 coordinate 25,975,767, forward strand.
TGAAGTTTGTGACGATGTGCCTTGTTGTGAAAGTCATTTTTATAAAGAAAAATGTTTGTTTTTTTTTTTAAAAAAAAAAGCTTCCCCTCATCCGCTGCCGAAAGTGGACGTGTCCCAAACCACAGCAAAGGAAGTGACCCAGGTGGGCGGGACGTGCAGCATCGTCCACGTTCTGGAGTGGAAAGAGGGAATGGCCATTCTGCCAGGCAGCAACCTGAAGGTTAGTGAGAGGTTTCTCCTGAACTTCATGATGTAGCTGTAGTGAAAGAGCTGAGCACTGACATCTGGGATGGATGTACTGACAGACTGTGTGTGTGTGTGTGTGTGCGTGTGTGTGTGTGTGTGTGTGTGTGTGTGTTCTGCAGCTGTGTGTGAGCGACAGCGGCACTCTGGAGGTCATCAGTCATGGGAAAGTGAGCTCAGCAAACCCTCTCCCTGACGGAGCTGCAACCAAAGTCATGGATGGAGAACCCAAACCCAAGGTGGTGAAACCCGGGACAGATCCTTCAGCAGGTCTGCAGTGTTCCTCTGATAAACTCAACAATTTCTGCCATGACGGATTGTTTTTTTGGAACAGTGTAGTCCTAGCGAGTCTTTTCGGTTCTTCATGCTAGAATGTTCTATAGTCTGTAAATTAGTGGTGTAACGATCTGAAAATTTGGATTGATTCATCGATTCGTACTGAATAATAATAATAATAATAATAATAATAATAATAATAATAATAATAATAATTTAACAGGTTAGCGTGGTGATTTTGGCTGATACTTTGACCGTAGTCCTTCTCCACATCATCATCAATTACAAATAAACAGAAGGTCTTCTCCAGATTCAGAACAAAGTTAGTCGCATATCGCTCAGAGGAAATTAAATCGATTTGTAGAGGATCTATTTATAGGTATCGTCAAATATCAAACCGTTACCTTATGAATCCAAATCGTATCGTATCGCATGGAGGTCTGAGGTTTACGGCACTGCTGGAAATTTTACAGTAATTAGCAAGACCTTGATGTTCAGGTCGGACATTAGTCTCTCTCAGGAACCATTCAGTGACTTGTACAAGAAATAATAATAATAATAATAATAATAATAATAATAATAATAGTAATAATAGTAGTAGTAGTAGTTGTAGTACCATCCAAGGACACTATAGCTACATCTTTGAACATAAAATGATGCAATAACAATGACAGCAACATTTAAATAAAAGGAAAAGAATAACAAACCATAATAAAGCTGAGAAAATGAGATGTTTATTTAACTGAGATAAAACAGACAGCAGACTAAAATACACAGAGCACATACAGTGCGCTCCAAAAGTCTGATTCAACATTGAAAATCTGGGATTTTTAAAATAAAAAAGAAATAAACAAAGTTTTTGAATTGTAAACATTCTAAAGCAAAAAAGGAAATGTGCAGGATCTCGACCATGCGACACTCCAGACTGTTTCTAGATCCCGATTGAAATGTAAACAGGTGTGTGATACTGATGATGTTAGCTACGTTGCACCAGGAGGTCAGATTCTCCTCATGTCTAATCTCTTCTGTTGAAGCGTGTGATCAGACGACACTCTGATGGATTTGATCTGAAGTGGATCGTCAGGTTTTACACAGACTCGAGTGCACACTGCCATTAGAGCAAAAAGGGGACGGAGCAGACACTAAGAAACTCTGAAGTTCATGTAAATATTAATAAGAGTTTACGTTTCACTCGAGTTGTTGCTGATTATCGTTTGTAATGAAAAGATTTGCGTTAAATTGAAAAAAACATTTCCAAACAGAAGCGTTTTCACTTCAAGTGCTCTCACACTTTTAGACACCACTGTATATTAACCCAGAACCGTTCTATAACATGCCGGTTTGTTAGTGTTATTAACCACAGCACGTCTGCTACTCCAGGAGTTACGGTAGTTACAGATAAATAAATTTAAAAAAAAGTGTCGGTATGAATCATGTTGTGTTTTTCGGATAATGAGTATGGAATGGTTTTTCATTTGCGTACCACTTTACTGTCCTCTGCTGTTGATCTGGGTTCGTTCATGTAACATTCTTATTTTTATTTAAATCTCAGACACCGGTGACATAAGACGTTCTCTTTAGAGATCGACCGATAATCGGTTTTCCCGATATTTCTCCCGATATCTAAGCATTTTTCCATAATCGGGTATCGGTTTTGTAACACCGATAAATAGCGACCTCTTGTGGGCGTTTTGAGAATTGCGCGCAGAACCGTGATTGCAGCACTGAATCTGAGGGGAAACGAGTCAACAACAGTGTGCAGGCAAAGTAGACTTTAATTAATAAACTTTATTTAACACAACTGCCGTTAATGCACAAATGAGAAGTGTTACATAAACGCTTGATAGGCAGTTTAAACAGCTTGGCGCTAAGAAATAGAGACGGAGTCGCAGAATCACGTAATCCGTTTACATCATCAAAGCTTTTATTTAATAAAAAAAGACACTTTAGTAACAGTGCACTTTATTTGAAATTGTTTGCACTCTTTCAGACTCCTCTATTTACTGGTGTATAAATAAGAGTTTTGTTGTGTTTTGTATGCGAGGAGGAAGTGAAATTGACAAAACTGCTATAAATAAAACGGTCTGTTCCGTTCAGTGGTGGAGTTATCATCGCGTCAAAAACAGAAGTGAAACAATAAATAAATATCGGTTATCGGGCGCATAAACATGCAAATAATCGGTATCGGTTATAAAAAAAATCAATATCCGTCGATCTGTAATTCTGTTTGCCTTCTAGAAGGTTATAAAATTTTTAATGTACATATTACATATATTTTGCCGAATTGTTAGTGTTATTGCAGTAGCTGTTACAGTCATGGGAAGGTTATAGGAGGACGCACTCTTATAACCAGGTAACTGTCCAGTGGGACCCAGGAAATAACCAGGTAATTCTCCAATTTTGGCCAGGACTCCCTGGAAGAAGAGATTTTCTATCTCACTATGGGACTATCCTGGTAAAATAAAGGATAAAGGATTTCAGCCTGCACTGAAATGCGACTCTAAAAGGGCATTTCAGAGATCGGATAGGTGTAATCTGGTCTGAAATTCATTTGTGTCCAATTCAAAAATAAATAAATAAATGTCTTCTGTGTTAACACACTACATCATGGATTTTTTTTGGGAGGGGTCGGGAGCGTGCGTGTCATATTCTTGAGCAAAAAACCCCCCAATATATATTTTTATATATATATATAGATATATAATAAATATAGTTGTCCAGGACGGTTTAATTTGTCTGCATTTCAGTGATCCAGAATAAAGACGCTGGAATTTAACACCAGTCTGTGAATCCCGTTGCTCCGTGGCGACGTGTTGGTGTTCGGCAGTATGGATGTTCTGGCTCTGTACTGATCAGAAGTGTGTTGTGTCTCTAGATGTCCCGGCCGTATGCGTGGATGGAGGTCGGCTCATTAAGGTTACCCCGGAGGTCCAGGAGAACTCGGGTCCTCACAGGAACAGCGATCAGATGATGAAACGCACCTACACTGACGAGCTCCGGCGAGACCCGGCACCTGACAGGTAACTACACTATAAACACGCACTGATCCGATCCCCACTTTCTCAAATACTGGACTAGGACAGAACTTTTTGACCCTAGTTATATATCATGTATCTCAGTCTTTAAAGGTGCATCAGGTAAGATTTATTTCTAAGGACAGTGGACTAATTCAACACACAGACTTCATATTAAACCATAATGAACTTTCTTTTACGTTCACACTATCCGTCGTTCCCCAGATGAGGACGGGTTCCCTTCTGAGTCCGGTTCCTCTCAAGGTTTCTTCCTCAGATCGTCTCAGGGGGTTTTTCCCTCACCATCGTCTCCACCGGCTCGCTCAATAGAGATAAACTCACACGCTTAAAATCTCCATCCTGTGTGTATACGTTTCTGTAAAGCTGCTCTGAGACAACGTCCGCTGTTAAACGCGCTACACGAATCAAACTGAATCGAATTTCTACAAGTCTGTGAAGATTAGCGCTCTGTCGGGTTCAGTAGGTGCAGCTGAAGAAGATCGAATGAAACCGAATGTGGTTTCTCAGCTGCGTACGTCACACGTTTTCCTCCGGTTTATTCGTGTTAAGCGTTGTGATGTGAAATGTTTTTAACATCATCTCATCACACACACGTTTCACGAGCACGTACGCAGTGAAAACATGGCGAACGCTGACAGATCTGTGGAGTAACTCTGAGGATGAGATCATAATTAATACACTGATATAAACTACTCCTAGACATGTTTGAGTAACTTACTGCTGGGGTTAGAAATGGTCTTTATTGTGTAAGCTGCATAAACACTAGGGGTGTGTGTAGGTGTTCATCTGAACACGTTTACTCCTGAGGGGAAAACGAAGAGCCTGAGAAGTTGATTGAAGTGATTGGTGTTTGGAAGTCAGACGTTTCAGGTGAGGAAGGTTATGTAGACGCTTTAACTGGAAGCGGTGTGTTTGTTCCCGAGGTCGTGTCGAGGTTTCGCAGCGCTGCAGCGAGATGGAGAATATTTCACGTCTCGCCCACACCATGTGAAGTTGTATAAGAAGAGCTGTACAGGCCGCTTCGCTCCGGCTTGTTAAAGCTGACTCGCTTCACCCTCGGCTGCGGAACGTTTCAGCTTTTTATAACTCTGACTCACTGACGCAGACGCCGTCACGGCTTCCTGAAACGCAGCCCGCTTCACGTTCGTCCTGTCTATTACATCACACCCCCGCCTGTAGGAATTCAACACCGTTACCGTCATTAAAGAATTCAAAACGTGCTCAGTCCGTCTTCCTTATGAAGTTATAGTTCTGCATCAAGTTTGGAAATTGTATACGTAAGGAATAACACTGGAATAAAGTCGGCGTGACGTTGGACGTTCGGTATTCGCGGACATGCGGAGATTAAGGGACCGTCTCTAAAGTTACATACGGCATTGTTAAACACGTTTCTGACGTCAATAGCATTCGAAGGGAATGACTTACAGTCATATAACCAACCGTACAGTGTTCATGTAGGTGTCATGTATGACACACACCTTTTAGATTTATGTGTGTGTATCATTTCATTAATAGGACGTCTATTTTTTGAAGAAAACCATTCAATCCAGTACGGGTCATTTTGACCCCCGTTATGCATTCGTGAAGGTTTTTGGTTCATGCGTCGTAGAGTTAAATATCAAAAATCTAAAAGGTGTGCGTCATACCTGACACCTACATGAACACTTTCCAGTTGGTTATATGACTGTAAGTCATTCCCTTCAAATGCTATTGAAGTCAGAAACGTGTTTAACAATGTCGTATGTAACTTTAGAGACGGTCCCTTAATCTCCGCATGTCCGCGAATACCGAACGTCCAACGTCACGCCGACTTTATTCCAGTGGGAAAAACGCTGATTCGTCAGGATAGGAAAATAATCCATGCCCACACGTTTTCACATGAACGTGTTATTCGCTTATTCCACGGCGATTTCCCGACGATCACGATGATTCGTTTATTATGACCTGCACGTCACACGTATTAACGGGGAAATAGTTGGGGTTCATGTTGTGGAATGTCCGCAAAACATGTTCCTGTTCAAGCTTACGTTATATCTGCGATTAACAGGAGCATTTTCCTCAGGAGCATTTTCTTTTCTCTAGTTCTATCAACAAAAACAACAACAACAACAACAACAACACAGCTTTGAGAAACTGTAAAAAGCGTAAACTCTTCCGTCCTGTAGATTTCCCCGTCCTGGGAAACTCTGCAAGCACAGTGACCGTTACAAAGCGCCGGCACTGGAGACTCCTTCCATAAAGTTTAATAAATGTCTCCAAACCAAAACTTCCAGCGCGTCGGTCCGTACAGGACTTCATGGAGGTTTTTTTTGTTATTGTTGCGGCTAAAAATGCTCGATTTTACTGCGCATTTTTTTCAAAAATATGCAACGGACTTTTTTCTTTTTTTTTTGTCGGAAAACTATTCGAATTGGCGAAATTGCACTCGCATGATATATTTTTCTTTCTCGGTGATGTTTGTTGGTAAACGAGGGCTTTTAGCTTTACTCTTGTCTGACGCGCATGAATCGAAGAAGGCTTTGGCTGAGCGCTCGTCGTGATGACGTCACGTGATGCGTCTCGTCCCGAATCCGCGTTCACTTTGGAAAAATCGCGAGTTCCTCCGAATATTGCGGAGTTTCCTTGATCGCAAAATCGTGTAGGGACCGGCGCATTCATGAGCATGAACGAGCTGTTACTATAGAAACGATCACGCGTTAGAACGAGTGCATTCGTATAAACCTGTCGAACTACTGTCCGGCTGTAACGTGAACTCTTCTGACCAATCAGATTCGAGCGTTTAGCCGCGTTGTTGTGAAAGATGTTTTAAAGTTGAATGAAATCCCGTTGAATCTGCTCCATGATTTGACTTTCATTGTAGAGTTTTAAAAACGGAATTAACGCCCAAATCAGGAGCGCTGATTGATATTCAGGTTTATGGCATTGAACTTGTTCTAGAATTTCAGTGTAAGAGATGTACTGTTTGATGATTTATAAATATTCTCTTTATAAATCCAGTGGCTCAGACGTTACTCCATATTTCCAGTCTGACAGGAAGCGAGAGGGGTTTGGAAGCAGGAGCGATGTCTCGAGACCCGGAACTCCTGAAGCCGATGAAGAAGAGGAGGAGGAGGGATTATTTAAGCCCCTCCGAGGAAGACTCCGAGCCTGAGCCGATGGTACGACTTAAACAACGGTATCGTCTTAGCAACAGAGTTATTCTAGTTAACTACAACCAACGTAATGAATAAAATATGAATATTTAAATGATCTGGAGCAGCGCTTATGAAATATATAACATATGTTAAATACTACATGCAACCAATAAGCAATGAATAGTGCTGCTAGCTCCGCCTCCAAGTACTATTAGATCTTGGTGGTACCAGACTTGAGTTGAGATACCAGCAGACTTGAGATACCAGCTGGAATCTTTGGAACTTGGGAGAAGTTACAGCGTAAATCCTCTTATTAACTGGAAATGATTACTGTTTTTATTTGTTGTTGTTGTTGTTATTTAAGGAAGGGAAAGCTGAAGACCTAAAAACAGAAGGACAAGAAAAAACAGGTGAGTGTGTGTGAGTGTGTGTGAGTGTGTGTGTGTGTGTGCGTGTGTGTGTGAGATTTACATCCATGTAACTGTAAGTAATTATGTTAATGATGTGCACACTTGCTGGAGGAAGTGTTGTGTTCCGTGTGAGTCGTGTTCGGTTCTGCGGTCGGTTCGTGATGAACTCAGGAGCGTGTTTATCTGCTCAGGAACAGACGCTAAAGCCGAGTCGTGGTCGTGGGCGCAGTATCTGGAGGAGCAGAAGGCCGTTGCGGCTCCGAGCAAACTCTTCCAAGAGGTACAGACTGTTTCTTTAGAGATGTGATAAAGCGGAGAATGTGATACCCATATCCACGGTGAATTGGGTTATTAATGGTTTTTAAAATTCTTCAACGTGGGTGAATTTTTGGTAGCCACCAGTTTGATGCAGATTCAGCCAGAAAGCCTGAAAGTTTATAAACATGATATAAACTATTAGGCAAATGGTTTTTCTTAGCTTAATTTTATTGGTGAACAAATACACTGGTCTCAGCTGATCCTAAATGTTTATTTCTCATCAAAATAGAATGTTTAAGAAGGGGAAAAAAGGGGTTTGTATTTCTCAGGGGAAATTTATAGCGTGTACAGTTATCAGGCAACTTTTATTGTGCACAATTTATTAGAGGCTAAATTTCAAATCTTTTCCCCCTCCACTTATTGTCATGGCCCCTAGGTGCAATACCACCTTGGACCATTAGAGGGCACCCCTGTTCCCCGTGTAGAACCTCTTCCCCTGTTGTCTCCCTCCATTTCCTGCGTAACCTCTCTCGTGTGTTTCTGTGTTGCTCTATTTAAGTTCTCTGTGTTTCTTCCTTAATTGCTGGAGCAGTAACTCATGTCTGGTTATGTTTGAGTTTCTGGTTTTCTTACGTTTGTTATGCGTGTGTTATTTGAAGAACATTTTTTGATTATGTATCATTTGAGCAGTTTGTTTAGTTCTGATAATCCTGGTTCCTACTGCGTCTACTCCTTGTGTTTGTCCCTTAAGTCTGTTTCTTTGAGCCTGGTCCCTGCATTAACGGAAATAAAGAAGTTCTCTCTGAGTTCTCCTTCATGACACTTACTTTAAGACCGAAGAATAAACAAGTATTATTTAACAAATAACTAACCTAATAATAACAAAAAACTATTTAGGCCCTTCAAATCCTTTTCAATATCCTCCCTGAGCCTTCCATCCATTGAGTCTGTCGGTTTCTTACCTGTTCACGGCTGAGGAAGCCTCCACAGCCTCCCAGATGTTGTCCGAAGAGGTGACTCGTCTCCCTCAGTGTAAATCTCATGCTTCAGAATGGCCCAGAAGTCCTCAGTAGGACTTAAAGGGATAGTTCACCAAAAATGAAAGTTTCTTCATCAATTACTCACCCAAATCCAAAAGACTTTCCTTCATCTTCGGAACACAAATGAAGGCATTTTTTAATGAAACCTGGGAGATTTCTGTCTCTCCGTTTACAGTCCAGTAACCAAAACGGTCAAAAAGTTCATAAAGGCATCGCAAATGTAATCCATGTGACTCCAGTGGTTTAATCCCAGTTTGTTTTGTTATAAAATTAATTCCAAAATGAATCACTTAAATAATTCTACCCAGTGAACATTCAGGTTTATATAGTTAAGATGATCAGATCACAATCCTGACTTAATACTGCCTAATAATCGTGCATGCAGTGTGTTACTGAAGGGTCTCTATTTCTTTTACTTTTCTTCCAACACTTGATTTGTAAACTTTTTTTTTTGACTATAAAATAATTGTACTATATTATTGAGTGCTGGTTGCTTCACTAGTGTTTTATCATTATATATTAAACTTGTAATCTACCATCTGTAATTAAAACAGCATATTTAGTCAATAGAAATGTAAGTAAATAAATAAATTACCTTAAAATTGGAATCATAATTGAGTGCTTTAATAGTAGTAGTAGTAATATTACTACTATTACTACTACTACTACTAATAATAATAATAAGAAGAAGAATAGTAGTAATAGTAATAATAATAATAATAGTAGTAATAGTAATAATAATAAGAATAGTAGTAATAGTAATAATAATAAGAGAATAGTAGTAGTAGTAGTAATAGTAGTAGTAGTAATACTAATACCAATACTACTACTACTACTACTACTAATAATAATAATACTAATACCAATACTACTACTACTACTAATAATAATAATAATAAGAGAATAGTAGTAGTAATAATATTAATAATAATAATAGTAGTAATTGTAGTAGTAGTAATACTAATACCAATACTAATACTACTACTAATAATAATAATAAGAAGAAGAATAGTAGGAGTAATAATAATAATAATAAGAAGGAAAAGAATAGTAGTAGTAATAATAATAATAATAATAATAATAATAAGAAGAAGAAGAAGAAGAAGAAGAAGAATAGTAATAGTAGTAGTAGTAGTAATAATAATAATACGAAGAATAAGAATAAGAATAGTAGTAGTAATAATAATAAGAAGAAGGGTAGTAGTAGTAGTAATAATAATAAGAAGAAGTAGGGTAGTAGTAGGAGTAATAATAATAATAAGAAGGGTAGTAGTAGTACTAATAATAAGAAGAAGAGGGTAGTAGTAGTAGTAATAATAATAAGAAGGATAGTAGTAGTAGTAGTAATAATAAGAAGGAGGATAGTAGTAGTAGTAGTAATAATAATAATAAGAATAGTAGTAGTAGTAGTAATAATAATAAGAAGAAGGATAGTAGTAGTAGTAGTAATAATAATAATAAGAATAGTAGTAGTAGTAGTAATAATAATAATAAGAATAGTAGTAGTAGTAGTAATAATAATAAGAAGGGTAGTAGTAGTAGTAATAATAATAAGAAGAATAGTAGTAGTAGTAGTAGTAATAATAATAATAAGAATAGTAGTAGTAGTAGTAATAATAATAAGAAGAATAGTAGTAGTAGTAGTAATAATAATAAGAAGGGTAGTAGTAGTAGTAATAATAATAAGAAGAATAGTAGTAGTAGTAGTAGTAATAATAATAATAAGAATAGTAGTAGTAGTAGTAGTAGTAATAATAATAAGAATAGTAGTAGTAGTAGTAGTAATAATAATAATAAGAATAGTAGTAGTAGTAGTAATAATAATAATAAGAATAGTAGTAGTAGTAGTAATAATAATAAGAAGAATAGTAGTAGTAGTAGTAATAATAATAAGAGGAATAGTAGTAGTAGTAGTAATAATAAGAAGAAGGGTAGTAGTAGTAGTAATAATAATAAGAAGAATAGTAGTAGTAGTAGTAATAATAATAAGAAGAATAGTAGTAGTAGTAGTAATAATAATAATAAGAATAGTAGTAGTAGTAGTAGTAATAATAATAATAAGAATAGTAGTAGTAGTAGTAATAATAATAATAAGAATAGTAGTAGTAGTAGTAATAATAATAAGAAGGGTAGTAGTAGTAGTAATAATAATAAGAAGAATAGTAGTAGTAGTAGTAGTAATAATAATAATAAGAATAGTAGTAGTAGTAGTAGTAATAATAAGAAGAAGGGTAGTAGTAGTAGTAATAATAATAAGAAGAATAGTAGTAGTAATAATAATAAGAAGAATAGTAGTAGTAGTAGTAGTAATAATAATAATAAGAATAGTAGTAGTAGTAGTAATAATAAGAAGAAGGGTAGTAGTAGTAGTAATAATAATAAGAAGAATAGTAGTAGTAGTAGTAATAATAATAAGAGGAATAGTAGTAGTAGTAGTAATAATAAGAAGAAGGGTAGTAGTAGTAGTAATAATAATAAGAAGAATAGTAGTAGTAGTAGTAATAATAATAAGAAGAATAGTAGTAGTAGTAGTAATAATAATAATAAGAATAGTAGTAGTAGTAGTAGTAATAATAATAATAAGAATAGTAGTAGTAGTAGTAATAATAAGAAGAAGGGTAGTAGTAGTAGTAATAATAATAAGAAGAAGGGTAGTAGTAGTAATAATAATAATAAGAAGAATAGTAGTAGTAGTAGTAATAATAAGAAGAAGGGTAGTAGTAGTAGTAATAATAAGAAGAAGAATAGTAGTAGTAGTAGTAATAATAATAATAAGGATAGTAGTAGTAGTAGTAGTAATAATAATAATAAGAATAGTAGTAGTAGTAGTAATAATAAGAAGAAGGGTAGTAGTAGTAGTAATAATAATAAGAAGAATAGTAGTAGTAGTAGTAGTAATAATAATAATAAGAATAGTAGTAGTAGTAGTAGTAATAATAATAATAAGAATAGTAGTAGTAGTAGTAGTAATAATAAGAAGAAGGGTAGTAGTAGTAGTAGTAGTAGTAATAACAATAAGAAAAAGGGTAGTAGTAGTAGTAATAATAATAATAAGAGGAATAGTAGTAGTAGTAGTAATAATAATAATAAGAAGGGTAGTAGTAGTAGTAATAATAATAAGAAGGGTAGTAGTAGTAGTAATAATAATAATAAGAGGAATAGTAGTAGTAGTAGTAATAACAATAATAAGAAGAAGGGTAGTAGTAGTAGTAATAATAATAAGAAGGGTAGTAGTAGTAGTAATAATAATAAGAAGAATAGTAGTAGTAGTAGTAGTAATAATAATAATAAGAATAGTAGTAGTAGTAGTAGTAATAATAAGAAGAAGGGTAGTAGTAGTAGTAGTAGTAGTAATAACAATAAGAAGAAGGGTAGTAGTAGTAGTAATAATAATAATAAGAGGAATAGTAGTAGTAGTAGTAATAATAATAATAAGAAGGGTAGTAGTAGTAGTAATAATAATAAGAAGGGTAGTAGTAGTAGTAATAATAATAATAAGAGGAATAGTAGTAGTAGTAGTAATAACAATAATAAGAAGAAGGGTAGTAGTAGTAGTAATAATAATAAGAAGGGTAGTAGTAGTAGTAGTAGTTAAACTTTAACTTTGTTCTGTTGTTTTTGAACTCTCTCTTGTTTTGTCCATAAAGTCACAGCGAGTTCCTGAAAGTCCCAACAACTTTAGTCAAGGTATGAAGTTGGAAGGAATCGACCCCCAACATCCCTCCATGTACTTCGTCCTGACTGTGGCTGAGGTACTGTGTGCGTTATACGTGTGTGTGTGTGTGTGTGTGTGTGTGTAACACTGACACAATTTTAAAACATTCAGCACCACATCTTTTTGAAAAGTTGTTTGGGCCTTTTGTATTTGTAATGACCGTTATAGTCAACAGTAAAGAGAATTAAAGACAGTAATTCAATTAAATAATATAGCACGTACTTTTAGCTAAAAAATATCACGTAAAAATAATAAAAACTGAGTCAGCAAGCTGAATTAAAGTGGTACAGTCAGTCCCTCTGGGGTTTTGAACCGAAAATCAAGGAAACTCCGCAATATTCGGAGGAGCGTGCAAGTTATCAAAATGGCCGCAGATTGTCCGCAGGTTCTTGCCGAGACGAGTCACGTGACGTCATCATGACGCGCATTCAGCCGAAGCCCTGTTCGATAATGACCCGAGTATAATCTAATCTATAATATAATCTGCAAACGCTGCTGTACAATATTCTGAATTAGCAATACAGTATCAATTATACTACAAGCAGTGATTAAGGGGTCCAAGCATTTTTTTTAAGCCACACCCCTTAGCAGCAGGGGAAAACCAAGGCACTATTGGGACCATATATCAGCTCGTGTCCCCAAAGAGATGTACTACATCTGAGTGCAAAATTTCAATCTGTTGATGAGATCTTGCCTCATTTCCTGTCCTCAGTAGCACTCCTAAATTGCAAATCAATTCAAACGGAGTTTGTTAGCATTAGGTCATGTTGCAGAACGTGTGATAAATGAGGTGTCGCTACGTAAGAGACGTTCCTGCGCTTCTGGTTTGGTGACTTCACCATCAGATTTCTTTGTACAGTTTGGATAAAGAAGAACAAGAAGCAGGAAAATAGTTTTTTAGGCAAAGGAAAATTGTGGAAATTCCAATATGGCGGAATTACCATGATATTGGTATCGCGATATTGACATTGGGGGCGGCTGCGGATCAGGTGGTAGAGCGGGTCGTCCGCTTATCGTAGTGTTGGCGGTTCGACTCCCGGGTCACATGACTCCACATACCGAAGTGTCCTTGGGCAAGACCCTGTACCCCAAGTTGCTCCCGATGGCAAGTTGCATGGCATCTCTGCTACCATTGGTGTGTGTGTGAGAGTGTGTGTGTGTGTGTGAATGGGTGAATGAGACAGTGTAAAACGCTTTGGATAAAAGCGCTATATAAGTGCAGACCATTTACCATTTACCATATTGCACGTGGTGAACTCGGCATGATGTTCTGTTGTCCAGATGTTTTACAAAACCACATGTCCGTCAGCATTTCCAGCCTTAACCCATTTCGCTCTGCAGGTTTGCGGTTATAGATTACGTCTCCATTTTGACGGTTACTCAGACTGCCATGACTTTTGGGTCAACGCTAACTCCCCTGATATCCACTCTCCGGGGTGGTGTGAGAGCACGGGGCACAAACTACACACTCCTAAAGGTACACAACTCCATCCGTTACCATTGACACCATATGTCATTTTTTAAATGTGTTTCTACATATTGTATAAAATAGTGGGCGGAGTCAGTGCTAATGGATTTATTTAGCTCCTTTTTTAGGAACTGTGTGAGTGTGTGTGTGTGTGTGTGTGTGTGTGTGTGTGTGTGTATTAATTCCACTTACGTCATTAAATACACAGAAGCTTGTTTCTGCTATTGGAAGAAAAAAAATTCAGCCATTTTGTAAGCGACGATGACGTGTTCCCCGACGTTGTAACTTAATACCAGAGCAGTAAAGTTAGATTTCTATTAGATTTGCCACATGTTCACACCTCACAAGGTTTTCTTTACCTTTACCTTCTGAAGAAGAGAGAGAGAGAGAGAGAGAGAGAGAGAAAGACAGACTGATGAGTTTTAAAATATCTAAGCAACAACAGCAACCTTTGGCGCTCTAACACCATCTCTATTTTATAGGGTTTAAAGAAGAGGAGTTTTCATGGTCCAGCTATTTAAAGCTCTCCAAAGCACAAGCCGCTCCACAGGAACTGTTCAGCGAGCCGGGAAATGTAAGCGTTTCAGTCTGAAGCACAGAACTGTGGGTGGAAATCCAAATCTGCTGGTACACGGTGCACTTTCTTTCTCACGCAGATCGAGACCGACGAGGAGTACGGCTTCGAGGTCGGATTAAAGCTGGAAGCTGTGGACCGCATGAACCCGTCTCTGATCTGCGTTGCCACGGTGACCGACATCGTGGGCAAACGGTTCCTAGTGCACTTTGACAACTGGGACGATACGTACGATTACTGGTGTGTTGCTAACTCTGTGTCCTAGACTATTTTCATTATTACTCGAGTCATTAATACTCTAACAGGCTTTTGTGCTTCCTTTGGAAAGGTGCGATGCTCGAAGTCCGTACATTCACCCCATTGGCTGGTGTAAAGAGAGGGCCCTCCCCCTGACACCTCCACAAGGTGAGTGATGGATTTGACGTCCAGTAGTGTTGATATAAACACCGTTACTGTTTCACCACTAGCTCTGTATGATACAAATTCTGTCTGCTTAACAGTATAAATGTATGTTTTCAGTCTTTATACTGCGTCTAAAATGAAATGTCAGTTTAGTATTTGTCCTGTTAGTGTTGCCACAGGTTAGCCCTCGTCACGGTACATACCGTGCTTGACGATGTGTAATTACGTCCTTGACGTGTATATACTGTGTAATGACGCCAAGTCTTTATATTAAAGTTTCATGAGATGTTAAATGCTAAAGGGAATTATGAGCAGCGAAGAAAACTATTTTCAGCCTCAATACAGATTTTTTAAATACTTTATTGCTATTTTTTTACAAGCCAACACTAGCGCATCCTCCCATCACGGTCCTGTAACTGTTGCACGACTTCCATAATACGCTAATAAATGTGTAGTACAATCAGGCTAACACAATTTTTGAAGGAAAAATGACTTCCACAAATCCAGGAAACATGCTCAAATTGTCTTAAAATGAGATTTTAACAAAGCTAAAGAGTTTTATGTGACTTTCCAGATTATCCCGAGCCGGGTCGGTTCTCCTGGGAGCGTTACCTGGACGAGACCGGATCCACGGCGGTGCCTGCGGACGCTTTTAAAGTGGTGCGCAAACAAACAAACAAACAAACAAACATCCCATAATAGTCGTTTCTAAAAATACAAACATGATTGGCAGTGCACTCTGATCAGTATGATTTTTAATCCTGTTCCATCGTTCCTTTTATTATCCCAGCGGATGTTGATTAGACACCAGACATGTCCCGGCTAACGACGATGCTAAGCTGTAAGCGTCCGTTAATCATTAACTACGTCAGCATGTCTCCTCTGTCAGCTTTGTGGAGGTGTTCGGTGTCTCGAACAGATTTGCTGACGGGGCTCCTGACTCTCTGTGATGCGCTGCTATCTATACACACGGACAAAAGGATGTTAAAAAACAACAACAGCAACAACAACCCCACCTCAATTTAGGGGCGTGGCTTAATGTCTGAATGCGGGGCTTGTATATTAGAAGTGACTCAGTAATGAAGTTAATTTGATTTAAATACAGACGAAGCTGTACTGAGTCAAACGTCTTTGTTCGTGTGTGTGTGTGCAGGAATGTTTAGGATGAACAGCGATCATGGAAGCTCATGGCCACCAGCTGAATTGTTTACGAGTGATTTTATCCGTTTGAGAGCGGTGCGGTGTGTGTTGTGTGTAAGGAAAGGTCATTCTCTCTCGCTCTCCCTCTCTGTAGCGTCCTCCTCACGGCTTCCAGGTGAACATGAAGCTGGAGGTGGTGGATAAGAGGAGTCCGGCGCTGATCCGTGTGGCCAGCGTACAGGAAGTGGACACGCACAGGATTAAAGTGAGCGCCGGATTAAACGCGAGTCTGGGTTATCGCGTCAAACTGTTACGGTTAACGTTACATCGTACACATCCAAGTCCGGAGAGAAGAAACGAATCCCGTTAGATGTTCTGATACATCAGGTGGCAGATGTTCTCCACGTAGACGCGACAGAAATAAACATAACGCAACTGATTTAGAGTCATTTCAGCAATAGGACGTAGAAACACTGCTGCATGTGTGTATTTCTGTAACATTACAGCACTATCGTATGTTTATAAACTTTATATATCTCTAATTATTTATGTTTCATCAGGATGAGGCTGGTAAACTGTGTTTATACCATCAGATCCATTTCGACGGTTGGAGTCATGTGTATGACGAGTGGATGGACTCTGATCATCCTGATATTCACCCCGCTGGATGGTGTGAGAGCACGGGTCATCCTCTAAAACCTCCTCCCTCGACCCCGCCCAGTGTCCCGCAACCTAGTGAGACACACACACACACACACACACACACACACGCACATTATTGGTGGTTACTTAGCTGTTGTATGGTTTTATATCTATATACTGAACGTGGAGTTTAACGTCACGTGTCTTCTTCAGGTCCGAGGGAAAGCGCAGCTGTAACTCCGCCCAGTTTCGCCTCAACGCCATGTAAAACCGGCCCGAATTCCCGCAGCTCCTCCAAATACAGCTTCCACAACAGGTCAGTCTGCTTTCCCCGCACAATCCAGCCGATGTTAATGTTATCGAAATGAACTCTACGCTCCTTACGAGTCCTGACTGGTGAATCATTACGCTAACTGTTGTCCAGAACAATAAAGTAAATATCTGACTGATGTTTGGTGGGTTTATATATTCCTAATAAAATTTACCCATAACGTTATCAAACGATTCTGTTTTATAAGCGAGTACAAGTCAACTGCAGCAGTCTCGCGCCGTTCGTTACAGAGTCTGGGTTAGCGAAGAGCTGATAGGAGCGTTATTGCGTCATAAACTACAAGAGCCAATCATGTCTGAGTATGCAAATACAGGCCATGCAACACCACGAAGGAGGCAGGGCACAAGATGAATCAGGACATTTGAAAATTTGCATATTCGTATATAGATTCTGGATTTCTTTTCTGTCTAATTGTTGTATTTTTAAGTTTGTCAGTTTGTTGTAATTCATGACTTACATATGTGAAGTTCCCGCATGTAAACAGCGTCATGTCAATCTGTGAAACAGGAAGTGCCCTACTCCTGGGTGTGACGGCTCAGGTCACGTGACCGGACGTTTTACAGCGCATCACTGTATATCCGGCTGCCCGCTGGCTGAGAGGAATCAAGGGCGGGTCAAAACGGACCTATCGGATACGGAGGGATCCAAACGCAACCTCCTCGTCTTCGGCCAGAGGGCTAAAAAGTCTCGCTACCATGGCAGGTGATTAAATAATACACCCGGATATCTTACGGACCGGGCGGTACGAAATTGCTCCGTTGATACGAACAGACGAGGAATAAATGTAAACAACCCTTTCAGGCTGGATCCACATATACATCGGATTGAACTGAAGAGGAGTTCCGGAGTGTTTCATCGGTCACTCAGAAACACGCAGTGCGATGTAGATCGGTTTACTAACTGAGCATAATATAAGCGGAATAAATGATCTAACGCGTTCATGCCTTCTTTTCTTTTCTTTTCTTTCCTCCAGGATTGGCCGTCCTCCGAAATATCGAAAGAATCAACAGCGAGCCTATCAAAGTGAGTTTTTCTTATTTTGTAACCAGATTAACCAAAGACATGGATTAAATATAACGTTACACATTTGATGAAGAGATGACGAGGAGAATGACGTGACAGGTAAAAAAAAAAGGTGTGTTGGCTCGTGTCCAGAACATCAGGAGACTCCGAACCATTCACTTTGAGTCACGGGCCCTTTAAGGAGACGTTCTGATGTTCAGACGTGTGTGTGTGTGTGTGTGTGTGTGTGTGTGTGTGTGTGTGTTGCAGACATGACTTCAGAGAGCATGTATCCCTCCCTGTTCATGTCTGCACTGACGGCGAGTTCAGATCGGACTCTCTCTCTCTGCTGGGAGCAGCACTGCAAGCTCCTGCCTGGTGTCGCAGGAATTCACGCCAGTCAAGTAGCTACATGGAGCGTAGATGAAGTAGGTGTCTGTTACACAGTGAGAACTAACATTAAAGTCATTGTGTTACTAGAGATCATTTATGTCAAACGTCGGGTTCTTGGAGAGGAACGTTACTCTTTTTGCAGGTGTTCGGCTTCGTGCAGAATCTTATCGGGTGTGAGGAGCAGGCGCGGCTTTTCAAAGACGAAGTGAGTACCGCGTGATGTTAAACTCTTCACCGCTACTGAGAGTTCGTTCCCTAAAGAGAAAAGAAACTGTCTCCTTCCACAGATGATCGACGGAGAGGCGTTCCTCCTGCTGACTCAAACGGATATAGTGAAGATCATGAGCATCAAGTTGGGACCGGCCCTGAAGATCTACAACGCCATTCTGATGTTCAAGAGCACCGATGAAGGACTGTAGACGCCTTCGGCTCCTCGGTGCTGCGCCACGTTCTCATCCATCCACGATCCACCACCCATCATGTGTTTGGTGTTTACTGCTGTCCCCACCAGAGAGAGAGAGAGAGAGAGAGAGAGAGAGAGAGAGAGAGAGACAGAGAGAGAGACACAGAGGGAGGAGAAAAATGAGACAAACATCAGAAAAGAGAAAGTAAAGCGTAACTGAGCCCAATCGGACGCTGCTGTATTTTTCCAAAATGCTGAATGTTATGGCGTGTTAATGGACCGTCACGGTTCCTCATTCTTCTTTCTGCTAACTTTATGTTACAAAAATCCAGATTAATGATTCCATTACCCAGGGGGAGAAAAAAAGATTGAATAACGACACCGCGCTTGATGGTGTTTACGTCATCGTTTTGTCAAAATGTTTACAAACCAGAGTTCCAGATGTTCTCCTAGTTCTTCCTCCAGGTTCTCCAGTTTCCTCTCACTGCATAAAAACCTCTACATCGCGCCTGGCGTCCCATCCGGGGTGTGTTCCTGCTCTAGAGCGTTTACTGAAGAGGACAAACTCTTACAGATGCGATCCATGAATCACAAGCAAGTCCAGAACCGAGGTCATAACAGACACAGGAGGTCAATTCTGATATCTCGTCTAACGCTGCGTTCGTGAACACTTTATGATGCTTTAAAGTGGGAGGGCTGCGGCGTATCGAGGTGTTTCAGAAGTCTTCCCCCTTTACAGAGTTGTCACAATGCGTTAAAAATAAATAAATAAATACTGGAGCATGATTGGACAGGTGGGTTAGGATAGGCCAAGGCGGCGCTGATGATGGCGTACATCTCGCCGAATCCTGGCAGACTGAATACACGGTACGAGTATTCGTACTCGGAGGAGCAGAGAGAACGATGAGCATCCTTGATGGTCCGTAAAGGAATTTTTTAAAGACGGTATTAGTAGACGGAGTCGCACTTTTCAGCAGAGTGTGAACAGAGCTGTTTTACATGAAGAAATAAATAAATTAATTAATTGGTGCTACCCCGATATTAATGATGCACTTTATCTGATTGGCCACTAGGTGGAGTAAATGCACATTCTGAGCCAACTCAATCATCAGCATTTACCCTTCAGCCCATTTCTGGAGCTACTTTATTATGTTGCTTATAAAATTATATAAAAATGATCAACTGGTGTTTGTAATAAGAATAAATATTGTTAATGAACTAACAGGGATTGGTACTGTTTACATCTAAAGCAATGTCTGTCTTTTTTTTGGTGAATTATTCTCTCTCTGATGGGAAATAATAATAATAATAATAATGATAATAATAATAATAATAATAATAATAATAATAATAATAATAATAATGTACAGACCTTAAGTAAAATATGTCCTTCAGCTCATCCACATGAATAAACAGTTTAACTTCAAGACTGACTCGGTGGACATTTGTTTGTGATTGTAATATATCGCTTACAGGCAAGTCCTGCAGAACGTGATAAAGCACCAGTTATTTTCCTCGTGGAACTGGTATCTCTCTATATCACACACACACACACACACACACACACACACACTCTCTCTCTCTCACTCTCTATCACACACACATACTCACAACACTCTCTCTCTCTCTCTCTCTCTCTCTCTCTCACACACACACACACACACACACACACACACACACACACACAGAGCTCCTTGGCCCCAGCTTAAGTTGATCATTCACTCAAGTCCTTGTTATTTAGTGGCAGTGTTAAAGCAGGCCGACGCTGTAAACACTGGGTTCTGGAGGAAAAAAAGTTCGACCCTCAGCTTTCTGAAGTCCAGGTGAGTTCAACACCTTTCACTTTCCAGCACAGCCTTATATAATACTCACGTAACCAGCTACATGTAAACAGCACAATATTATCTTTCATGATTTCCTCATGTTCTTAATCATTCTTCTTCTTCTTCTTCTTCTTCTTCTTCTTCTTCTTCTTATTATTATTATTATTGCTGAACACATGTCTCTACTTCCTCGTGTGCTTTTTAATTCCTTATGATGAATTTGAGCTGCATTGTTTTATGTGCTATATAAATAACTGTTTGTAAAAACCGAGAACAGATCACTTCAGCACGTCGTGTTTACCTACACGGGATTCCTGCCCTCCCCAGATAACACACACTCTTGACTCGGGATTGTTTTCCCCTCCGACTTTACACGCTTTATAAAATTATAATAAAAATCCGCGACACGGCTGTGAAATGTAATGCCGGTTGATATGATATATTTAGGCCTGTAGTGTTTTTAGTCTTGCTCTATCAGTCATATTTACACATTTTCCCATTTCCCTCCATATATTCCATCATTTCCAGAGACTTTGCAGGCGTTATCTTGAGCAATAACTGCAGTTCACGTCGAGATCTTCTCTGATCATCTGTCTTTTTATCTGTTGTACGCTGGTTCTCACAGTGCTGTTGGATTCTTCTCCCGTAATCACGTCTGTAACAAACAGAACAGTTTTCTACGCGTGATATTTACACTCATTCCGAGACACTAGAGGTTCTATAATAACACTTCATTCACAGGGTCTTTTACAGCGGAGTCTCCATATAACCTTCAGCTAATAACAATCAACTTAATTAACTAAGAAAAGTGGCTAATCGATACGCCGGAGTTTCCTCGACTTTCTTAGTAGATGCTCATTTAAGGTTCATGGAAGGAGTCTCCAGTGTCAGCGCTTTGCAACAGTCAGTAAGTTTCTAGACATGGGAAAGACTTTTCTTATCTCTCATGGGTGTGGAGAGAGAGAACACAGCAGCGGCGGTGAGGGAACACGACTGTTTATACGCTAAAATAAAGAGAGGGAGTAGAGAGAATAGAGAGAGGGAATAGAGAGCGGGAATAGAGAGAGGGAATAGAGAGAGAATAGAGAGAGAATAGAGAGAGAGAATAGAGAGAATAGAGAGGGAATAAAGAGAGAGAATAGAGAGAATAGAGAGAGGGAGTAGAGAGAGAATAGAGAGATGGAATAAAGAGAGAGAATAGAGAGAATAGAGAGAGAGAATAGAGAGAGAATAGAGAGAGAGAATAGAGAGAATAGAGAGAGGGAGTAGAGAGAGAATAGAGAGATGGAATAGAGAGAGAGAATAGAGAGAGAATAGAGAGAGGGAATAAAGAGAGAGAATAGAGAGAATAGAGAGAGGGAATAGAGAGAGAATAGAGAGAGGGAATAAAGAGAGAGAATAGAGAGAGGGAATAGAGAGAGAGAATAGAGAGAGAGAATAGAGAGAGAATAGAGAGAGGGAATAAAGAGAGAGAATAGAGAGAATAGAGAGAGGGAATAGAGAGAGAATAGAGAGATGGAATAGAGAGAGAATAGAGAGAGAGAATAGAGAGAGGGAATAAAGAGAGAGAATAGAGAGAGGGAATAGAGAGAGCGAATAAAGAGAGAGAATAGAGAGAATAGAGAGAGAATAGAGAGAATAGAGAGAGGGAATAGAGAGAATAGAGAGAGGGAATAGAGAGAGAGAATAGAGAGATGGAATAAAGAGAGACGGAATAGAGAGAGGGAATAGAGAGAGAATAGAGAGAGAGAATAGAGAGAGGGAATAAAGAGAGAGAATAGAGAGAGAGAATAAAAAGAGAGAATAGAGAGAGAATAGAGAGAATAGAGAGAGGGAATAGAGAGAGAATAGAGAGATGGAATAAAGAGAGAGGGAATAGAGAGAGGGAATAGAGAGAGAGAATAGAGAGAATAGAGAGAGGGAATAGAGAGACAGAATAGAGAGAGAGAATAAAGAGAGAGAATAGAGAGAGAGAATAGAGAGAGGGAATAAAGAGAGAGAATAGAGAGAGAATAGAGAGAGGGAATAGAGAGAGAGAATAGAGAGAGAGAATAGAGAGAGGGAATAGAGAGAGGGAATAGAGAGAGAGAATAGAGAGAGGGAATAGAGAGAGAGAGAATAGAGAGAGAGAATAGAGAGAGAGAATAAAAAGAGAGAATAGAGAGAGAGAATAGAGAGAGAGAATAGAGAGAGGGCGGTGAGGACAGGACAGTTTATAGCTGCTATAATGTACGTGAGAACGGGAACTCTCCTGTCTCATGGACGTTCCGCAACATTACATGTAAACAAAAACGATTAAAAGTACACGTCATTCTTTAATAAATGAATAAATAAATAAATAAATAAAGAATTGTACCGCTGTAGTCACTGAAACACTTTGGGGCGGAACGGTGAGTCGCTTCATCACTCCAACCTGCTGATTATTCTCCCTCTAACAGAACCACACGGACTGTTTATCTCTGACTTATGGACTGGAAACTTGGTGTACACACACACACACAGACACACACACAGACACACACACACACACACACACACAGACACACACACAGACACACACACACACACACACACACACACACACACACAGTGTTTTTCAGTTAATTAGCCACACCAGTGCAGTAAGTAATAAAGTGTGTACACTAAAACACACCTGCTGTATTTATTGTTTATTGTATTTATCGTTTCTGTAGCATTTCAGCCTTGTCTGTGTCTGGAGGTGTACAGCACTGTAAACTGGAAGCGAGTGTACCTGTACCTGCACCCATATCTGTACCTGTACCTGTACCTGCACCCGTACCCGTACCTGCACCCGTACCCGTACCTGTACCCGTACCTGCACCCGTACCCGTACCTGCACCCGTACCTGCACCTGCACCTGCACCCGTACCTGTACCTGCACCCGTACCTGTGCCCATATCTGTACCTGTACCTGCACCCATACCCGTACCCGTACCTGCACCCGTACCTGCACCTGTACCCATACCTGTACCTGCACCCGTACCTGTACCCGTACGTGCACCTGTACCTGTACCTGCACCCGTACCTGCACCCGTACCTGCACCCGTACGTGCACCT
This sequence comes from Ictalurus furcatus, assembly GCF_023375685.1. Classification (NCBI taxonomy): domain Eukaryota; kingdom Metazoa; phylum Chordata; class Actinopteri; order Siluriformes; family Ictaluridae; genus Ictalurus; species Ictalurus furcatus. The sequence goes on from NC_071269.1 coordinate 25,999,134, forward strand.
GTACCTGTACCTGCACCCGTATCTGCACCCGTACCTGTACCTGCACCCGTACCTGCACCCGCACCTGAACCTGTACCCATACCTGTACCTGCACCCGTACCTGCACCCGTACCTGCACCTGCACCTGAACCTGTACCCATACCTGTACCTGCACCCGTACCTGTACCTGCACCCATACCTGTACCTGAACCTGTACCTGTACCTGCACCGGACAGGTTTAGTGTTTAGTGTTTAGTGTGTACACCTGATCGGCTCGGTGTGTGACAGTGTCCTTCACGGGTTTGTTTCTGAGACACAAACCTGCAGATCCAGTTTCTCAGAGCTGCCTCTATACACACAGCACAAAACTCTCTACATAGTGGTCGAGTCATCACACTTTAATCATTTGCCTTTCTCACACTCCCTCTCTCTCTCTCTCTCTCCCACTCTCTCTCTCTCTCTCTCTCTCTCTCTCACACACACACACACACACAGGTGAGATGTAGAGCGTGCTCTGGAAGCGGCTCACACCGGAATGGGACGGAGACATGGCACACTACATGCAGGTGAGTCTTTACGGTCTTTAAAGTTCCGAATGTTTTTGTGATTTTTTTTATTAGGCGTGATCATTTCCTCTGATGTTGCTGCGTGTGTGTGTGTGTGTGTGTGTGTGTTTCAGTCAGCGACGGCGTCACAGAGCGACGTGAATCTCGGAGCGTCGGCGAATCCTCAGTGAGTTTTATTATTAATAACGAATCAGAGCTTCCACAGAAAACACCGTGCACGCGCTTACAACTTTTATATGACCGTTAAATGGAAACGCAACACAATCTCCTGCCAACACACACACACACACACACACACACACACACATTCTCAGATTTCCCTTAAGAAGTCGTTAAGCTTAAAATTCTTGAGATTTCACACCTTTATGTTTTAATAATAATAATAATAATAATAATAATAATAATAATAATAATAATAACAGTGAGAGTTGAGGTATAGGGCTGGACAATCGGACACTGTAGTAACATTATTGTGATAAATGAAGCGCGATACACTTTCCTGAGATATCGTCGGTATTGTGTTCAGATGAACTCCACGTTAAAGTTCCTTTTCATAGATTTATTTTTCTTCTTTTTAGCGTTCATTTCATTTCTGGACATGAACCCGTCGCCGATCGAGTGCGCGCATGTGTGTGCGTGTGTGTGTGTGTGTGTGTGTGTGCTAGAAGTGTTTTAAGTGTTTTAAGCTGGTGTTTTTTGACTCCGTGACCAGTCCTGTTAGGAGAAACGCCACTGCAGCTTTAATACTGTACGGAGTTTCATTCGACACGGCTGGTACGAGATTAACAGTCATTCACGCTTCTAATCAACCTGCCGTATGAAAATGACGCGGTGTTCGTGGTCGCTTAAACCAAATCGTGCACAAACGTGTTGCGTGTTCTAAGCGTGTTCACTGTGTGCTTGTTCTCAGTGCCAAACCCACCGACTTTGACTTTCTGGCTGTGATCGGGAAGGGAACGTTCGGCAAAGTAAGAATTCCACACGAACTCTTGAGAAATGATTAACTTTTTAACAGCGACTCAGCTGGACCTTGTTTATTCTCTTATCTTCCGGATGTACTGCAGAAGATTTGAAATATTTCACCTTTTCTGAAATCCCACGTGAAGGCAAACAGTTTTTAATGCAAAGTTTTCAAAAGGATTTTCTTTTTTTTTTAACGTTTTTGGTTTTTTTCAATCGCAGGTGCTTCTGGCTAAACTCAAAGCCGACGGGAAATTTTACGCGGTGAAGGTTCTGCAGAAGAAGGTGATATTAAAGAAAAAAGAGGTTTGTGTTGGTTTTGACGTTGGTTTATTTTCTGCTGGACGAGGATCGCTGCTTCACTCGAGAAAGGAAAAACCAAATAAACCGCGGGTTATTTTCAGTCTAATCTAATCATTATCTGTCCTTTGTACCAGCATTTATAGCCCTCACACCTTGGCCTTTTCACTGCCACAAGTCGAGTATATCCATAAAACGGATTTAAGACGACGAAGAAACTGAGAACTAAAAAGTTTCCTCTCTTTTACTCCCACGTACGAGACTAAACAAAATAAACACGGTGATCGGATATCACGGCGCTGCTGAATACTGGATTCTGATTGGTCAGAAGGTGTTGATCAAATCACAGGTTCTAAGATGTTCTCGTTTCTATAGTAACGGCCCGTTCACAGGGACGTCTACGGCGAACCGGTGGTACGGTGACGTTTTCTGTAAGGAGAAATGTTTTTATTTAACATTTACGGAAGGAAGGAGTCTCCAGTGTCGGCGCTTTGTAACGCTTAGAGGTGAAGCTGCTGGTTTCCCGGCATCTTCGGGACGGAGGAGTTCACGCGTTTGCACTGTTTTCTTAGTAACGTGGCAGGCTGGTTTGTTTTGTAAAAATGATTATGAACTTCAGGAAAGAGAAATAAAGGCGCGCGCTCGGTGAGGGAGCGACGTGTTTCCAGCTGCTGTAGAGGACGTGACAACAGGAACTCACTCACACAGCGATAAACATAACTGTAAACACGTCAAACGTCTTTTTATCGTTCTTTAATAAATCGATTTATTTAGTAATTATTGGTAAATCGCTACCGTTTAGGAGGAATAAAACACTTCCAGACATAAAAAAAGATGAAATTAGTCACTCGTTATTGTACACTATATATATACGTGCTGTATAATATTCTTTAAAGACGACGCACGATAAACCAGTTCCACGGCGCAAGGACGTCACGAAGTCTTTAAGTTGGGGTCTGAAATGTCCTGTGTGTCTTCCAGCAAAAGAATATAATGGCCGAGAGGAACGTTCTGCTGAAGAGCCTGAAACACCCCTTCCTCGTCGGCCTTCACTACTCGTTCCAGACCTCAGAGAAGCTCTATTTCGTCCTCGACTACGTTAACGGAGGAGAGGTAGAGTCTGAGCGCGGAATCACCGCGTCCTCGTCATGGAAGCAGTTTTGTAAACAAAGTTGGAATACAGATAGTACAGCGAGACAAATCCGCTAAGCAATAAAGCGATCAGAGCTTGTGATATGTGATATGTGATATGTACATGTTGTTTTCCATTCTTCCAGTTATTCTTCCACCTTCAGAGAGAGCGATGTTTCTCAGAACCGCGTGCACGTTTCTACACCGCCGAGGTGGCGAGTGCCATCGGCTACCTGCATTCCCTCAACATCATTTACAGGTCAGTGCCTGGGACGTTTCCTGTTTGGTGTGTGTGTGTGTGTGTGTGTGTGTGTGTGTGTGTGTTTAAACGATACGATCTCGTCCATTGCTCAGCTGACCGTCTTTGCTGTTTTTCAGGGATTTGAAACCAGAAAACATTCTGTTAGATGCGCAGGTGAGGAACATCTTTCTCTTTTATCTTTAATCTGTAAATGTGTTACAGATTAACAGGAGAGATCCTTTTTAAGGTCTGTTCACACCTGGTCATTTCCTGTATCTGTACTGTCTCCTGGTCAGATTTTAACCACACATATTTACAGGTGTAGTCATCGGGTGCAGGCTCAAAACATTTCCTGCTAGCAGGACGGGTCACCTTAATAACCTTCCATGCAAAGTGCGGCCCGGACGCGAAGCCGACGCGCTACGTGATCGTAAAGCCGTCCGCTTCCTCCAGTCTGCGTTCACGTGTCTAACTGGAGGAACTCCTCATATAATATTACATCAGCTACCGTTTTTCGATGATATTAGATCAGCTCCGCGTACACGTGTACAGCTCAGTGTACTTAACTTACACTTGTGTGAATATTATGGAAAACCGTGTTGCCAATCTCTTTAAATTCAGAAGGTATTAAAAGTAAAATGTATCGGGACAAGGTCTGGTTGTGAATTTTAGACCCGTGTACAAGCGTGTCTGATGCACTGATAAGCGTCTCTCTTTCTTCATGTCTTCAGGGCCACGTGGTGCTGACTGATTTTGGCCTGTGTAAAGAAGGACTGGATCCAGAAGCCACCACGACCACGTTTTGTGGGACACCAGAGGTGAGCGGCGTGTGGAATCAGTGTCCAGATTCATCTTTTGTCCTTCGTCTTCGTAATCACCGCACATTTTCCCCTTCTTCATTTTAGTATCTTGCTCCAGAGGTGCTTCGGAAGGAGCCTTACGACCGCACGGTGGACTGGTGGTGCCTCGGTGCCGTGCTGTACGAGATGCTCTTCAGCCTGGTGAGTCCCACTGCGTGGAAATACATCATCCTTAAATATACAGGACAGAAATTCCCATACGATTTGTGATAATAATAATCTACGTCACACTCAGCCGCCGTTCTACCGCCGTGACGTAGCGGAGATGTACGACGCCATCTTGCACAAGCCCTTGCAGATACCTCCTGGGAAGTCGGACGCGGTGTGTCACCTGCTGCATGGACTTCTGCAGAAAGACCAGCATCGCCGGTTAGGGGCCATCGCCGACTTTGTGAGTAAACGCTAATACAAAACGAAGTGCTCGAAGTCTGACGTCATTAATCCAGTATGGCAAACGCTGGCTTGCCATAACAACGCCGTAACCATAACAACGCCGTAACCATAACAGCGCTGTAACCAGTCCTAGATAGTATCAGCTACGCTGATTTACTAGCCTAGCCTGCTCTCGAGATTAGAGTTATTAGAATAAACTCCGGTGACGAGGAGGTCGTTTGTCCTCGCTGTGACTCTGGAGGCAAAAAAAAAAAAACAATGGAGAGAATTTGAGCTGCGCGTCATACTGCAAACAGCGTAATGAAATACACAAGCTGCTCATTTATGTTACAACATTTGACAGTATGTTTGATTCAGCTTGTTGTAAATCTTCCCATATTTACTCGCTAACAAACAAGACTCGTTTTTCTCGAGCGTGCCACAACTTCCGATCCGATTCGTCAGGAGACTTCATGGATAAATAACTAACTAACTAAATAAATAAATAAATAACCCCGCTGACTGGTGCTGTTTAAAATCCTCCGCTTTCTGTGGCGTAACAGCGAAAACGTTTGTTTCACACGTTTCAGCTACGAATCCGATCTTTTATTTAAGGCCTGACCTTCTTGAGTAACGTAAAGTGTTCTTGAATGGTTTGAGATCGCGCTCATATCTCCAGAAACGTGCAGATGTCTTCACGCAAACACGTGACTCGGGTGAGTTCACAAATAAGATTAAGAGGTGGGGAGAGCAGCCAAAACTTTTACTCAAGTACAAGTAAAACTACTTAGGAAAGGAATGACTCACGTCGGAGGAAAAGTAATAATTAGAGACGCACCGATACTGAATCTCTCAGCCGATACCGATAAGCGATTACTCAGAGCGATATCGGCCGATACCGATAACCGATACCGATAGTTCTGCCTTTTATCCATTCTTTTAAATGAATCAGAATTAATCCCACAATTCTAAAAGAAATGCAAATAAAAACTTTATTCTCTCCATTTCAGCACGTTGTTCCACAGTAACTGGTCTCATCAACACACATCACCTCACTCTAATTAACATTAACACATCAACTCAGTTCTGAAGATTACAGTGAGATGATTAACTTATTGAATGTTATTACACACACACACACACACACACACACACACACCAAAAAACAAACATTTTCACAGCATGTTAACACAAACTTGTCAGCATCTGCATTTAAACAAGACACCAGAGAACAAAAGAACAGAACAGTGTGTTTAGAGAGAGAGTGTGTGTGTTAGTTTGTTTGTATTAGCGCGCGTGTGTGTGTGTGTGTGTGTGTGTGTGTGTGTGTGTGTGCCCTGCCTCCGTCGACACGCTCGCTCCCTCCCCCTCTCCAAGACTGAACCCATTAAAAACGTGAGCGTTGTTTGCTGACGCATTCAGACCTGCAGCGTGGCGAGACTCACGACCTCGTTATACGTGATCTGAACGAATTATTAGAATTATAGTCATATATTCATTAATATTTAACGGTAACTGGGGAACAGGTTTCACCTGCATGACGAACGTCGTCAATCAGTGATAACACTGAAGAAGCAAACACGTCTTAGCTGGCTGACTTCATCTGGACTAGCAGATTATTATTATTATTATTGTTATTATTATTATATTTATTATTTTTTCAGAACTATTGACCAGCAGTGTGTTTGTATCGTGATGAAAAGATTAAACTGACCGTATACTGTTTTGGTTTTCAGCTGGAGATTAAAAACCACATTTTCTTCAGCCATATTAATTGGGACGATCTTTACCACAAGCGGCTGACTCCGCCGTACAGCCCCAACGTGGTAGGTAACGCATCGCGCGTGCTGATTTCAGACGTGTGTGTTCTTCTTCCGTCACACTGTGGGCGGTCTGTAACTGCATTAGTTTCTGTAGTTTTCTGCCTGATCGTTTACGGTTTTTTTCATTTTGCACATTTCCATCAGAGCAAAAGGAGCGATTGCATGTTTTAGCTCTTTCGAGATGTAGAATCATCATTATTGCTGCAACAGAAGTTAAAGCAGCTGTTTCTTGTTCTGTTGCGCTGACCCATGTCCGTGTTTCTTCATTCCCCCAGAGAGGCCCGGCTGACCTCCAGAACATCGATCCGGAGTTCACCAGAGAGATGGTGCCCAACTCTGTGGGCCGAACTTCGGAGCTGGGCACCAGTCTGACCACCAGCAGCTCCAACGCCTTCAGCGGCTTCTCCTACGTATCCAGTGACAACGGCTTCCTCTGAACGACCGGACCGGACACGGGTTTTAATCTCCTCATCAGTTCTGCTGAGTGGTGGGAAAAAAATCCCCGGTATCTGAACGGAGCGACCGTTTCTTCTACCCCCAGATGTTCCAAATGACCTGGAAGACGTTTCTGCTTTGGCCAGGTTCCTCTCGGCACTGATTTGATTGAAAACTCCAGCACTGAGCACACAAATATTTCAGATGTCTTATTTTGTAGCGTTAAAAAGTCGAGTAGATGAGAACGTACACAATATAACCGCCTTTCCTTTATCGTGTGAGTGTTTTAGATATGTCGGTATATTTCAGCTCGAAGATGAAAGAAATGGCTTTGCTAAATAACGCGAGTCGAACGGTATCGAATTTAGCTTCATGTTCTTATTCCTTCTTGACTGTGAACTGGTAGGAGTGACGGTGCACAGTTTCTCTCCCTCGCTTTAGGTTCTTTACTGGATAATTTAATAAATATAATTCTAAAAGAGGACGCGGTGTATAATCAAAGCGTCCACATTAAACACTGTAATCGGGGGAAATAAGAGCTTTTTTACGATGAGTTTTATTTTGAAAAGTATATGATTAGTAATGATAAGTATATGCTGTGAGCGAGGGCGATGTTATGAAGCAAATCCTAATGATATGAGCAATATTAAAACATGTTGTTGGTTAACACGGGTCTGGTCTTGTGTTTCCTTTCGATATACATTTGTGAAAGACTGTACGACGCCGATTCCGAAAAAGTTGGGACAGTGAAAAATACAAAAGACACAATCAAGCAAGAGAGAGAGCGAGAGAGAGAGAGAGAGAGACAATCAAGTCAGAGAGAGTGAGAGAGAGAGACACACACACACAATCAAGCAAGAGAGAGTGAGAGAGAGAGAGCAAGAGAGACACAATCAAGTCAGAGAGAGTGAGAGAGAGTGTGAGAGAGAGAGACACAATCAAGCAAGAGAGAGAGTGAGAGAGAGAGAGTGACACAATCAAGCGAGAGAGAGTGAGAGAGTGAGAGAAAGCGAGAGAGAGAGAGAGTGAGAGAGAGAGAGAGAGAGAGCAAGAGAGACACAATCAAGTCAGAGAGAGTGAGAGAGAGAGTGTGAGAGAGAGACACAATCAAGCAAGAGAGAGAGTGAGAGAGAGAGTGACACAATCAAGCGAGAGAGAGTGAGAGAGTGAGAGAAAGCGAGAGAGAGAGAGAGTGAGAGAGAGAGAGAGAGCAAGAGAGACAATCAAGTCAGAGAGAGTGAGAGAGAGAGTGTGAGAGAGAGACACAATCAAGCAAGAGAGAGAGTGAGAGAGAGAGAGTGACACAATCAAGCGAGAGAGAGTGAGAGAGTGAGAGAAAGCGAGAGAGAGAGAGAGAGAGAGCAAGAGAGACACAATCAAGTCAGAGAGAGTGAGAGAGAGAGTGTGAGAGAGAGACACAATCAAGCAAGAGAGAGAGAGTGAGAGAGAGAGTGACACAATCAAGCGAGAGAGAGTGAGAGAGTGAGAGAAAGCGAGAGAGAGAGAGAGTGAGAGAGAGAGAGAGAGCAAGAGAGACACAATCAAGTCAGAGAGAGTGTGAGAGAGAGAGACACAATCAAGCAAGAGAGAGTGAGAGAGAGTGAGAGAGAGAGAGCGAGAGAGAGGAGACATAATCAAGTCAGAGAGAGTGAGAGAGAGAGAGAGAGAGAGAGAGAGAGAGAGAGAGTGCGAGAGAGAGAGAGAGAGAGAGAGTGAGAGAGCGAGAGAGAGAGAGAGAGAGAGAGACATAATCAAGTCAGAGAGAATAAAAGAGCAAGGCTGGTGAGGGGACGACTTTTTAAATCACAGCTATAACATAAGCGAGAACAAGAACTAACTTGTCTCCCGAGTGTTCCCCGACTTTAAATGTAATTAGAATCTGTTAAAGTCTGTTAAAATCGGACATTTCCTAGGCTGATACATTAAACAGGGTCGTCTTCGGCAGTCGGGTCTCGCTGTTGACATTTCGGAGCTCTGATGTTTGCCTGAAGTCATTGCTCAGTCTCACTGCACACTGGATACACTCCAGTTCTAACTGAACCCAAACTAAATCTAAAACCACCAGCAGACACTGACTAGCACAGCACGGGGATTGGGATCGGGAGATCCCCGGGTTTCAGCACAGAAAGCAAACGATAAACAAGAACAGCGTAAAGATTTTGCTGCGTTTAAGAAACAATTACGACACGATCCCGGTTCAAACTCTAAAGAACCGAGGCTGTTTCTTAATTCATTCCCTTTCGAAATGCCCATGCGTTTCTGCCACTTGTGCAAGCGGTGGAACAGTTATCATCAGCCCTGCTGGTAGTCGAGTCAGTCCGGGTACCAGCTAAATGTTTAATGTGTGAAGGGGAACGGAGTCAGAAATCATGAGGGCACGAGCCAAACAACGGCAGAAAGAGAAACGGCAGCTACGGCTGAAAGAACACTGAAGTGGTAAACATCTGATAGCTATACAAGTACAAGCTAATGTTATTTGCTAAAGGAAAGCTTTCACTTGGTGACATGATCGCACATGTATTTACGATCCTTATTTATTTATAGAAAAGAAAAAGTAGTACATCCTGTAGTTGTAGAGGAGCATCATGTTCCTCGAGCGCTTTTCAGGATATTCGGCCTCTGGGTTTGTGAGCTCCGGCCGTCACTGCAGCACAACTTGTATAATTCTGATAAAGAAACTAAATTTAATCAAGATTTAACAGCTCTGATATCCTATTATACTCGTTCCTCCTTTCTACTTTCCTTATATGGTCATCACTTCCTGTTCTCGTTTCTCTGTTGCTGTGGAGGATAATTGTTTCGACTTGTTGCTTGTTATGCCTTGTTATTCAGATGATGCATTACACATGCCGACATATTCACGCCTAAATACATCAGCACATAATTCTGTGGGGATTATTTGAGAAGAAGGAGAGAATGAAGGATGGAGATGACGATTTGAAGAGCACTTCCTTATTACGACTTCTTCGGGTGCATCACCGAGGTGTCTGTTCATTAGGATGAGTGATGAGAGCATTCCTCACCACTGGGTTTAAGACTTTACGTGCTGTATTCCTTTCCATGAAGCCAAGGCAGCCTGACAGTTCACAGACTCCATGAGCTGTAATAGAAGAAACATGAGTGACACCGCCCCCTGTTGGACAATCCTGTAAACACACCCAGGCTGAAGTGCAGGATTTTTGAGAGCAGACACACCCAGAAGAGAACTTCAAGTGCACACAGAGCTGATCAGTGACCAGACACATCTCCAGGAAGTCAATATATAGCAGGAGTTCCCAAACTTTTCCAGGGCAAGGCCCCCAAATGGCGTTAACATTTGACCGAGGCCCCCCTTTTGCAAGATGTCTTTAAAACACATTAAAATACAGACTTCTGAATACATCCCCCCCTTTTTTTTTAAATTAATAATTACCTCTTTCATCTTTACATGACATTAGGAATTGATTGTGTGTGTGTGTGTGTGTGTGTGTGTGTGTGGTTGTCTGAGAGTGAGAATCATGTATTTATTTATTTTTCACACCGAATTGTTGAGGCCCCCGGGCGCCCCCTGGCGGCCCCCACTTTGAAAACCACTGATGTATAGCACGGATTTTCTTCACTCTGAAGAAATCTCTTAACCACCCTGTTAAAAACAAACACACAAACAAACAGAAACAATAGAAACCATCACAGAAATTCTAATGGCTTCCACGACAAACCATAAGCTAACCATTACTCGTCCTTAATGGTATCCACTAGCCATAACATGCCACTGATAGAAGGCAACAAACTACCAATAGAGACCCACAAGGACCATTACAGTTTCCATTAAACACAATGCAATTCACATTATAACCCATTACAAATATTCTATGAGGGTTTCTATTGTTTTTTCCTTCAGCAAGGCAAAATTAGGCTAGCTATGAGATTTATCATACCGGAGGGGAAGAAAATAATTACAAACCAAACACCTGACTACCGTCGCATCCATATTTCATACGTGTGCGAGTGTCTAGTGAGCTTACATGGGAATATTTCTATGATGGCGCTATTTAATTACCTCACTGTTGGAGTCTCAGAGTTGCTTTTAACGTTGTAATAAAATGAGATAATTGGAAATTAATATAGAAAGTGATACTGAACTACATAATGTACTTCTTGTGATTCTCACGGTAAAAATGCTGCGCAAAATCCAGTCAGCACTTAAACAGTCAGCTAGCTAGATTATTCAACATTAGCATACCATCAAGCGATTTATTATGAGGTATTTTATAATTAATTTACACCAGAAAACCATTAAGGTACACCAAATATCAGAATGAACAGAAACCCAGGAGAGTTCGTTAATCTTGGTAACTAAAGTAAAATGATTATAGCTACAACATCGCTGAAAACCACTGGCTGGTCAAAATCGTGCAAATATTTTGCGTTTGATTCGGTCAAACTTGAGCAATAGCTACGAAGAACAAACTGACAGAAATGGCTAGTTTTAGACAGGAATGATCGTTATTTTTAGACCTCACCTGGTTTTTTTGTTGGCAGCCTGATGAATGGCGCCAATTATTTAAACAAAATGGCGTCGCATCAATCCACAGAACTTTCCAGAAGGTGAGTGGTGTAGGGGAGGGGCGGAGTTTACTAGCTGCTGCTGCACTACGCACGACGGTGTCCAATATGGAAACGTTTCAGTGCCGCTGAAGTAACGGGAAAAGCCTTTTAAATAAAAATATTTCCCCGCAGTAATGTCCAATTCTGGATTCGATAACCGAGGGTCATTCAGGTTTATATTAATGTGCTCTTTCTAATATGTTATCGTTTCTATAGTAACAGCTCATGGACAGGAACTTGTAAGACGGACGCTCCACATCAACAGACTTGACATAATACTGAATATGATGTTGAACATGTATGGAAGGAGTCTCCAGTGTCAGCACTTTGTAACAATCAGAAGTAAAGCTGTGACTCAGTTTTCTGACATCTTCAGGACATGAATCCACACTATCAGTAATAAAACACCTTATTCTGAGGGGGGGGGGGGGGGAAGAGACCGGTGAGGTGAAGTCCGTTCAGAGCTGTTAAAATACGTGAGAACAGAAACTAACCCGTTTTGCCAATGATAAATGTAACTATAAAGGGATAAAAAATGTATGATGTCATAATGAATAATAACTGATCACATATACATATGCACAGTGAAATTCTTCTTTCTTCACATACCCCAGCATGTTAGGATCAGCAGGGTCAGCCGTGATACAGCGCCCCCTGGTGCAGAGAGGGTTAAGGGCCTTGCTCAAGGGCCCAACAGTGGCTTGAACCCCCGCCCTTCCGATCAGTTTCCCAGAGCCTTAACCGCCGAGCCACCCCTGCTCCATTCTTTAATTAATAAAAACATGCACTCGCTGGTAAAGTGCTGCGGTAGAAGAGGATTAAGACACTCGGAGACGGCCGGTTATAGGTCTCTTGCTAGTGTGAATGAAGGTTTGCACCATAAGATCCAGTTTTATCGAGATTTCCCAGAAAGATTGTCTTCCGTTACAAAAGGAGAGAACACGAATTCCGAAATGATCCACCAGAACCAATAAACACACGAAACCGTGAACGTTTAAATAGAAATTTGTATTTACAGCAATATTAACATCGAGAAACATGATAAATGCACTAGTAATTTACATCCTCACGCGGATAACAAGTGTGTATCACCCCCTGGTCACGATTTAAAAATCTATTTCACGTTCTATTTGAACAGAGATTGCACACAGATACTTTAACTTCGTGTAGGTCACCTTTTTTTTTTTTTTTTTTTTTTTTAAAAGAACAAGGAACAAGTTCTGAAGGGAATTTGATTTTTTTTTGATTAATTGGAGAGCTCGTTACCAACAAATAAAACCCCAGATCTGACCAGATTACCAGACCAGATCTAAAACGAACAAAAAAAAACAACCCAACAAAATAAAAACACTGAATATTATTAAGAGTCTCGCGTATCCTCATTGAACCTTTACAGCATCAAGTCAACTTCACGGTCCACGAAATTAAAATAATAAACCCAAATACATTAATATAATGTTCATTAAATCGATACGTAATTCACACAGCTACGTCAGAAACATAAAACGACCCGGGGGGGGGGGGGGGGGGGGAGGCGGAAGGGGGAGGGGGGAAGAAATCTTTGGGGAAAAAAGTTTGAAATGTAAATGAATGAGCACTAATCCGGCCATACGTGAGTAAAAATAATTTACACAAGAACAGTAATAATAATTATTATCATAATCAATAATAATCACAAAGTAACACAAACAATTAGCAAAACTTAAGAAATATAAGAATATATAAAAACTCGATTCGTTAACGTTATATGCGAAACTGGTATAAATTATGACGTTATAAACCATCCCTTGAAATATGCTACAAGATTCTGAAAACGAGTGAAAATTATTTATATTTATACGTATTTATATGTTGTTTCAAATATTCCAGCAAACCAAATAACGAAGCGGTCGTATTTTTAGACAGGTTTAGACGACATTTGCTCTGTGTGTGTGTGTGTGTGTGTGTGTGTGTGTGTGAGATGATGAATTTTCGCACGGTTCCACTTTGAATACGTTTAAAATAAACAGAACAGAACAGGAGGAGATGAAACCTCACAGGTCCATGTTTCCAGTCTTATTACAGAGCGAATGTGAGAGTGAGGTGAAGAGACAAAACGAAAACAACGGGGGAATGAATGAGCTGGCCTTACACGAGTACGAATAATTTACATAAAATAAACCGTTTACATAAAAATATAAGAATATGAATTCTTTCATGTCACGCTAAACTGGTATAAATTACGACATTACAGACCATCCCTCAAAGTACGCTACGATGTTTTTAAAACATGGCCGGCTCCACGGATTTTCAGGGGTGAACACTCGATTAGACCGCTTTATCCGTTTATTTATTGGTAATATCGGGGGTGTGTGATCACCACCCCATCGAGTTCCACCTTAAAATAATTACATTTAACATAACAGAGGGAGATATTGGAGTTTTTATGTCTTACTAAAACCTTTACACGTCTAATTTAGTCTGAAACACAGAACCGTTTAACACAGGAAACAGTTCATAAACGCAAAGACGCGCCTCTGATCGATCCTGTGTCATGTTTACAACATACACACTCTGCTTCGTCAGAGGAGTCGTCAGAGGATTCGTCAGAGGAGTCGTCAGAGGATTCGTCAGAGGAGTCGTCAGAGGATTCGTGAGAGGATTCGTCAGAGGAGTCGTCAGAGGAGTCGTCAGAGGAGTCGTCAGAGGATTCGTCAGAGCAGTCGTCAGAGGATTCGTCAGAGGAGTCGTCAGAGGATTCGTGAGAGGATTCGTCAGAGGAGTCGTCAGAGGATTCGTCAGAGGAGTCGTCAGAGGAGTCGTCAGAGGATTCGTCAGAGGATTCGTGAGAGGATTCGTCAGAGGAGTCGTCAGAGGATTCGTCAGAGTCGTCAGAGGATTCGTCAGAGGATTCGTCAGAGGAGTCGTCAGAGGAGTCGTCAGAGGATTCGTCAGAGGATTCGTCAGAGGAGTCGTCAGAGGATTCGTCAGAGGATTCGTCAGAGGAGTCGTCAGAGGATTCGTCAGAGGAGCCGTCAGAGGATTCGTCAGAGGAGCCGTCAGAGGAGTCGTCAGAGGAGCCGTCAGAGGAGTCGTCAGAGGATTCGTCAGAGGAGTCGTCAGAGGATTCGTCAGAGGATTCGTCAGAGGAGTCGTCAGAGGATTCGTCAGAGGAGTCGTCAGAGGATTCGTCAGAGGAGTCGTCAGAGGATTCGTCAGAGGATTCGTCAGTCCGTGTTTCACCATGTACGAGTGTGAGGAAGAAAATATGTTCTAGAAAAAAAAAAAAAGTGCTTTTGTTCAAAGAATAAAAAAGTGGTGGCTTTTCAGTTAAGAGATTACAATTAATAAAATAAAATAAAAATAAAAATAAAAATAAAGAAATAACGATTAAAAAAAGAGAACCCCGCACCCTGCTGGAACAATCGGACGTACCGATCTGTAACGCGGAACAGACGCGATTTAAACACGAAGCCTGACGAAACCTGTTGTGCAAAACCTGTGAGCTACAAAAGCAGATATAAAACATGTGCACTGTATTTACAAATTATAATCACAAGACGGAAGAGGAGGGAAAAAACAGGAGAAATGTGAACGTGAGCTCGAGATTTCTAATACTGCAACCTTCACGTCGAGAAATCGAAGAATCCAGCGAGACGAGATTTATTGCTTCAATCTGCAGAAAACAGATCGTCTGTGCTTGCTGCTTTCAGATTTCATAATCGTCCCGCTCCGACGGAGGACGGCGAGGAGCTCCGTTTCCTGCGCGTCGCTTCTCCGATAAGGCTAAAATGAGCGAGAGAAAAAAATATATTGCAACACTCCTAACGCCGTGAAACAGCTCTGACTTTCCGTTAAAGTGCAATCACAGCTTCCTCTCTCTCTTCCTCTCTCTCTTCCTCTCTCTCTCTCTCGTACCTTTAACAGGACAGAAGGTGATCTTACATCCAGATGGTCAACACGGCATGATATACATTCGCAAAGATGTGTGTGTGTGTGTGTGTGTGTGTGTGTGTGTCTTCGTGTTCCTCTAAACTGCTCGTTTGTTCAGTTTTGATGTTTCACTGAGAAACAGAATGAAGAAAGCTCACGAAGAAACAGAGAAAGTCTCTCAGGACAAAGACAGATATAGAGGACGTAGATGAATCCAGTACACGTGTGTGTGTGTGTGTGTGTGTGTGTGTGTGTGTGTATTTACACTGTGTTACAATTAGTTTCACACGCAAGGTCTGAACATTCAGGTGTGTATCATGTTTTGTTAGCTTCACAGTGTCGCCATGGTGACGGCTGTCCCTCCATCCTCTTCATAAATATTTCTGTGGGATAGAAAGACAAGCTTAAAAATGAAGTAATATTAATAAATGTAAAAATAAAAACAATAACAATTATTTTAAAAAAATGAACTTTTATCTCTAGAGCACCTTTCACGGGTTAAACATGCAGTTGGGTGTGCTCGATAAAGCGGGGAAAAGGGAAAATAAGAAATGTCACAGAAATAAAGTAATAAAATAATTAATACTAAAAATAATAAACCGTAACTTTAAAATAAACACATAATCAAAAGATAAAATAGTAATAGCAAATTAGTTAAAGTAGGGAATTATAGCTACGGGGGGGTGGGGGGGGGGGGGGAACCCCTTCAAATTTAATACAGGTGAAAATCAATCAATCAATCAATCAATCAATCAATAACTGCTCATAACATGTCTAAGAACACAACAAATAAAACTCGAGAAAAGCTAAAGTTCAAAAATAAATCACCAGCATAAATAGTAATAATTTGGTCAAAGGGAATTGTAGCGAAGAAAAAAGGATTACAAGTAAAATGAAATATTTAATACGGATAAATAACGTTGGGTCCGAGTCCACCTGTGTCGAGTCCGAGTCGAGACCAAGTCCTTAACCAGTCGAGTCCGAGTCCAAAAGGGGCCGAGTCGGACTTAAGTCCGAGTCCTTAACGGCCGAGTCCGAGTCGAGTCCGAGTCGAGTCCGAGACGAGTCCAGAATGTAATTAAATTGAAAAAAGATTTGAAATGGCGATGGTAAACTCAACACTGAGCTTTATATGAATATTTTAACCTTCACAAACCCAAGGGCAACATAAACACATGACAAAGCAAAGCAAGAAACAAAGTTTAGAGCAACAACAACAACAACAACAACAACAACAACGACGATAAATACTGTGGGAAAATCTGAATCTTTATTTTAAGTATCTTTGTGTTTAAAGTTTATAGAATGAGAGACTCGGGGAAATATTTGTTTTGAAAAGTAGTTTTTGTTCCTTTTATTTCATGATTTTATTTGTAGCATTTAGGAATTATTATTCTTTTTAGAAATAAAGTGTAGAACATGACTGTAGCTCCCCATTCAAAAAGCACAGGGCAGCTTTTTAAATTCATGCGCTTTATTTTTATTTATTTACTCCCACAAACTTCCATGAACTCCTCCCCCAATCCCCCCCCCGTGAAAGTGGCTCTTTATATGAGAGCATGTGATGTCACTCACCTGATCAGGGCCCATCGGCATCCTC
Organism: Ictalurus furcatus; assembly: GCF_023375685.1. Taxonomy (NCBI): domain Eukaryota; kingdom Metazoa; phylum Chordata; class Actinopteri; order Siluriformes; family Ictaluridae; genus Ictalurus; species Ictalurus furcatus. Next base: position 26,015,900 of record NC_071269.1, read on the forward strand.
CCCATCATGCCCATGTTCATCTGACCCATGTGACCCGCGTTAGCGCCGTTCATCATCATGGAGCCGTACGGCGTGGCCGAGCCCTGCTGCGCAAACGCTTGTGGTGGATACGAACTGCGCACAAAACACAACCGCTCATCACTACAACTACACAAACCACGCAACATAAACACAGAGAAAGGTATTTATTATTGATAAGTTCCATTAAAAATAAATAAATAAATAGTCCGGTGTGGGCGAGTCCGTGCCCACGATCTCCTCAGACTCCTGCGCTTGTCTGACAGGAGAGGAACCTGACGTGGTTTGATGTGCTGTGTGTTCTGAGATGCTTTTCTGCTCACCACGGGTGTAAAGAGTGATTATACGAGTTACTACAGACTTCCTGTCAGCTCAGACCAGTCTGATCATTCTCCTCTGATCTCTCATCAACTCGGTATTTCATCCTGTTTTTTGTTTTTCGCACCGTTCTGTGTAAACTGTAGAGAGTGTTCCGTGTGAAACTCCCAGGAGATGGACAGTGTTGTGTCAGAGATGTTTCACCTGTTGCGTGACATTCCTCCCTGAGGCCAGCCCTTCATGTCGGGACTCTGGTACATGGGGCCGCCCTGCGGGTGCTGCTGCATCATGGGATTCTGAGGAGGCCCCATGCGGCCTGGCATCATGGCGTTGGGTGGGCTGGGACCTCCGGCGGGGGCGAAAGACGGATCACCTTGCTGGCCCATTCCTGCAGAAACAGATAACGCTTCATGTTTAACATCAGGACTCATCAGGTGCTCTCAGAAATGCCAACGCTAATAACAAGAAACTCCTCGCAGGCAGAACGATGTACACGCTAAACTCCTGTCAAGACACGTATACGCAGAACCGAATGGAAAATCCAGAGATAAAGATAACGCGGATAAATAGAGCTGAATCTATCATACGGACTCGCTTAGTACTAAATCCTGCACGCTGTGATGTTGATCTGTTCCTCACCATAGTTTCCTCCATAGCTGAACTGCTGCTGTCCAGGCTGGCCCATACCCGGCCCCCCCATGCCCTCCATCCCCGTGGGGGCCGTGACGTTGGGCGGAGGACTGAAACCTCCACCTGCTGCCTGCTGCTGCATCAACATCATCATCTTGTGTCTCCGCATCTGCATCTCTCTGCTACGCTGAGCCATCATCTGAGCGTTCAGGAAGCCCGACTAAGAGCGAGAGAGAGAGAGAGAGAGAGAGAGAGAGATCAGTATACAGTATACCGACAGATGTATTAGACTAGAGATCGACCAATAATCGATTTTCCCGATATTTAAACATTTCTCCATAATCGGATATCGGTGTTGTAATGTCGGATTCAACGATAACTCCATCTTGTGGGCATGTTGAGAATTGCGCGCTGAACCATGATTGCAGCACTGAATCTGAGGGGAGACGAGGCTACAATGGTGTGCGGGTAAAGTAAACTTGCTTGGCTTTAATTAATAAACTTTATTAACCATAACAGCCGTTAATGCACAAAGAGAAGTGTTAATAAATGCTTGATATGTAGTTTAAGCAGCTTGGTGCTAAGAAATAGAGACAAACCTCATCTAAGCTTTTATTTATTTAAAAAAAAAAAAGAAGACACTTTAGTGACAGTGCACTTTATTTGACATTGTTTGCACGCTTTCAGACTCCTCTATTTACTGGTGTATAAATAAGAGTTTTGTTGTGTTTTGTATGCGAGGAGGAAGTGAAATTGACAAAACTGCTATAAATAAAACGGTCTGTTCCGTTCAGTGGTGGAGTTATCATCGCGTCAAAAACAGAAGTGAAACAATAAATAAATATCGGTTATCGGGCGCATAAACATGCAGATAATCGGTAATGAAAAAAATCAATATGGGTCGATCTCTATATTAGACATACATCGATTCCGATATCTGATGTTGGCTATCAGTCAGATAGCGCGCTCTACTACTCGTAAGAATGTCTCGTTATAAAAAAAACATGGTGCCAATGCATCACTATAACATATATATTGTGTAGTGTGTGTGGATTTTAAAGCCTCTACCTGGCCTCCCATCCCTGGCTGCATGCCAGGCCTCATGCCAGGGCCTCCACCTCCACCGGGATTCTCCATCTTTATGCCCATGCCCTGCCGAGCCTGGCTCATAAACTGAGGAGAGACGTTAGAATTTAGCTCATGGGCTTTACCGTAATGTACTGCACACACACTCGTGTGTGTGTGTGTGTGTGTGTGTGTGAGAGAGAGAGTTACCTGTTGTCCCTGTAGCCTCTGCTGCAGCTGCAAGCGTGTAGGTTTGGTGGCGCTCATCATCCTTGGTCTCATTATGACAGCGCGCGGATGCCCCATGCCCCCCATCGGCCCCATGCCGCCCATCCCGGGGTAGTTACCCTGCTGCCCCATCTGGTTGAGCATGGGGCTATAGGGCGCAGGGGGAGGCGCACCCTGCATGGGGCTGGCACCGTAACCGGAGGGCATGGGCATGGATGGGGGTCCGGGGTAACCCTGCGGGTACATGGGCTTCTGCTCCATCACCATGGACGGGTCCTGTGCGGGGAAGGGCTCGGGCTGCAGATCTCCACCCTGACCCTACAACAGGAACACAGAGGACTGTGACTCTGAGTGGTGTCGAGTTCTGGATCGTGATTGGTCAGAAGGTGTTTATTGATTAATTCTCTAGAATAGGTTTCTATAGTAACGGCTCATTCACAGGTTTTTGTGAATACTATTGGATGTTTCTGAACATAATTCCGAAGCGTGTGCGTGTGTGTGTGTGTGTGTGTGTGTGTGTGTGTACACACCTGGCTGATGATGTCAGGGATGCCCAGGGCGCGGTCGATCTCCTCCAGAGCTAAAACATCGGTGTTGTTGAGCAGAGAGTCGAGCTGATCTAACAGAGCTCTCTCATCACTCTGACCCTCAGACGTGGACGGAGGAACCAACAACTCATCCAGAGCGTTCCCAAACTGACGCCTACACACACACACACACACACACACGCGATATACAGCACTGAGATACATCACATGCTTTATGCATAAATTTCTATTATTATTTTTTTTCTAAGTACATTAATTCTAAACGTCATATCAACATATGAGGAAAGTTCCTGGTATTCAGAGGCGGGTTAAGCAGCTGGTGAAGTTAACGCCACGTTCAGATAAATCAAAATCACCTGCGTGTGGTTCACGTCTCAGGACATTTTAACAGTGTCTTCGAACACAAGCGCTTAATTTAATTTAAAGGTGACAATTAAAAAAAACTAATGAGGATAGATGAATGAGAAAACGGCAAGCGTTGAAATAAATCTCAATCCATCACTAATATATCACGGCGGCACGAACAGTCCGCGTTCTAACCATCACATTAATCACTGGGTTAATTGAACAAAATGGCTTCCACACTCATTACTCAGCGGCACACAGAATAGCACTCGATCCAGCACACACGGTCCTTTTGCGTTTCACGGTTTGAAGGATAATCTGACCTAGCGCTCATCTGAAAAACTTGAGCACAGTTTTTGCGAGCGTATTTACACACGTTTCAGAATCTGAGGCACGCCTGAGAGTCAGGTACAGCATGGATTACTTTAAACAGCACATCTGTGATGACGGTGTACAGGAGGATTAATGACCTGTTGTCCATCCCCATCATATTGTCCGGCCAGGACGGCGACTGACTGTCTGGACAGTGCTGCTGGCTGAACGGCCCCATCGCCATGCTCAGATCACCGGAGCCTAAAGAGGAACACGTACATAAACACACGCTGCTTCAGTGTGAATCCACCTTAACGATTAGACGAGGAATTAAATTAAACCGCCGTACCCATATCCATCAGCTGTTGCTGCAGCATGGACCTGGTCCCGGGAACGCTGTTGGACCTGTTCACCATGGGTCCTCCTCCCATCATTCCCTTGGAGTTGTAGGACTCGACGGCAGGACGCATGATGGAGGGGCTGCCGGTTGACCGCGGCATTCCCCAGTCTCCAGCCGGGCCCATGGGTGAGCGCTCCGGCATTCCCATTCCCCTGTTCATCATTCCTGCAGGAACGCGAAGGAGATATATACACGCGTCAGCTTCCTGTGGAGTTTTTACTCCAGGATCTTTCATCACCAAATAAAAAAAAGTTTTCACGGGAGAGTTCATTTCATTGAATTGGATTTTTAAAATTTTATTCTGTAATTCCATACATCAATCGATTTTCTGTACCGCGTATCCTTACTGGGTCGAGGGGAACCTGGAGACTATCCCAGGGGGCATAGGGCACAAGAGGGGGGGGGGGGGCGACACCCTAGACGAGGTGCCCTGCTTGGCTTCCAAGATCAGACGTGATCGGACGTTGTCAGGGTGGTATAGATTATGTTCATTTAAAGTAAAGTAGATGGAGTGCTTTACAGACGTCGGTTTTCCGGATAAACTGACACACAATTTACAATTTATTTCCTTTTATTAGCAAAGTTTACTCAATGCTATTATTTCTGATCATTATTAGTTTTAGAGAAACAGGGACTCCTTGAGCTTTAGTTATATTTAACGCTGTCTGGGGGGAAAAAATGCGTGCAGCGTTCTTTCCATTTAAATTTTTTATTTTTTTCCGGTTCTGCAAGTACAAAAGTACGTAGACGTGACTACAGTACTCACAGCGCCTGAGAACACAGCAGAGTAACGGATTAAAAACGCCCGTACCTTCCTCCATTCGCTCGTCTTCAGCGAGCGCTTTATCCTGGCCGAGGTCAGTGATGATGGAGGTCACTTCCGTCAATAAATCTGAGAAATACTTTTATTTCTTGATGCACGAGTTCATAAAGTGCTGAAATCTCATGACAACCGCACCACTCTTTAAAAATCAAAAACATTAAAAAAAGATAGGTCTCCATCACACTTTTCCCATCTTATCTTCATCAGTAGATCGACTTTTTAGATCGACTTTTTTTAGATCGACAGGCCACCTGAGCCGAGCGTAAAAAATTCTATATTTTTGTAATATTTGGGCTTTTTAAGGAGCTGGATGGAAAACATCGTTTTTGTATGCTGCATTAGACATCATGGGAACATAATGGATGATGGAATTACCGTCATCAGCAAACGAATGAGGCTTGTTCCCTCCATCAGGAGCACCTCCTGCATCCCCCTGCTCTGGGAAATCTGCTCCAGAACCCCTCAGGCCTCCGAGGATGGTGTCCAGCTATACGAGGAGAACATACAGAGCTGTTCGATAAGCATTGTAAGAGTTTAGAATTGTAGAAGATCAAAAGTGGCGGAGGTTCACCTCGTCAGGAGGTTCTGATTTGATTTTGCCCTCCATGTTCTCCTGCGCTCCTCTGCTGAGCGGAGTGCCACTGTTCCCCCCGGTGATGCCTTTCCCTTCCAGATCTTCAGGCTTTGGTTTGATGTCGCTGGTCTCTTTGGAGTTGGAGTCGTCCTTGTTGTTGAGAAGGTAATGGAGCAGGGCGTTGGTTTTCTTCTCCTTGGGGCTGTGTTGCTCCTGCTTGGGTTCGGACGTTCCCGAGACTCCTGCTGGTCCTGCGTTGGAGCCTCCCGCGTCTCCTCCAGCGGCGCCAGCTTCTTGTCCGAGCACCGCCTTACCCGTTGCCTCAGCGGTGATTTTCGCAACTTCGTCAGGTGTGTTTCCATTCTGGAGCAGCTTGTGGAGGATCTTGTGCTTTTTCTGGAGCGACGCTGTGTAGTGAGAAGAACCCAGAGCTTCAGAGGGTCCTCCTCCTGCCGCTCCAAGAACCTGGCTCTGATTGGTGGATGAAGAGACGGAAGACGGACTCGTCACGCATCCCGGTTCCTTACCTTCCAAGTTACCTCCTGTGGGAGGTCCAGGAGGTCCACTTCCAACCCCGAGTCCCAGCTCCTCGGTCGGTGAGGTGAGGAGCTGGAGTAACTTCTTGTGTCCCTTTCCATCTGGAATCTTCCGAGGAGGTTCTGATGAAGCATTCCCAGCGTCGCTGGTCGCTTCCCCGGACTCTTTGCTGCCTCCACCAGCCTGGCTGTCGGGTCGGTCCGCACTGCTGCTCTCTGCTTGGTGGGTGTGGCCGTGGTGATGGTGGTGGTGCAAGGGGTGATGCTGATCTCCAGGTCCATGACTGTAGGCTCCTGCTGGGCTTTTGGAGTCCCCATGTCCTGGCTTACAAGGAGGTTGGGAGGAGGATGACGAGGAGTGGATACTTGGAGAGCAGTCGGGTTTGTGTGCTGTAGAAGGGGACGTCAGGGTGGATGGCAGGGAGGCGCCTACTCCTTCACTGATGGCCTGAAGAGCATTGAGAGAGCTGCTGGAAAAGGTGGTTCCACCTCCACCTCCCGATGAAGCTCCTACACTGCCCGGACCCATGGGAGAATGGATGCCTGTAAACAAGACGACGAAGATGAAACGTCAATATAAACGTTAGCATATCAGCAATCCTGTTTTGACGCCCTTTTCAGTTACCTCCTGGAGAAAACTGGCTGGACGCCATTTTTGGACTTCCTCTGTTGCGTGGAGACATGAGGAGACCCTGCTGAGGTCCGTTTAGACCCGGGCTGCCTTGAGACGGACTATTCGTGCCTCCGAGCCCGTAGCCTCCCGAGGCCTGGAACAGAGGCTGCTGATGCTGATGCTGCATCCCAGGACCAGGGTGATTCATCGGATTCATCTGAGCCATAGGATTCATTGGATTCATTTGACCCATTTGACTCATCTGATTCATCTGCATCATTCGATTGCCCATGCTGCCCCCATACATGGACCCCCCACCACCCATGTGACCCATGTGCCCCATGTCCTTCATGCCATAACCCCGATTCATACCCATCCCTCCCATACCACTCATGCCCCCCATCCCCATGCCTCCACCAGGACCCATGTTCATTTGGCCGTTGGGGTTAGCGCCCCCCATGCCCTGCTGCCTCATGCCCCCAGTTTGGTTGGTGCGACAGCCATTGGGCTCCCTGCGAAGATGAAACAAGGAACTCTTATTAACGTCCAGCTGATGTACGACGGCGTGTACATGTGTGTGTTTACGCGAAGTCTACGTGAAGCGTGTACGACTGAGTCACCTCTGTAACAGGTGGGTAGATATGAAGCCCTGGGGCTCGTTGGTCATCGGGTTGCGGTAGAGCTTGCTTTTGGTCTGCGCTGTGACTGGGGTGCCATCTGATAACGAAAATCTGTACACGGGGGTCTCTGCATGACCATGAAGATAGGCTGAGAAACGAGAGAGAGAGAGAGAGAGAAACTGAGTAAACACATAGACCATCAAAGTTTTATGAAGTTTCTTTGTTTTCACACGAAAGAGAGAAGAACATCTTAATTATCATGATGTTTAACAGTTTGGCACACGCCCACAAGTTACAAGGTGGCGCAAGATGGCGGTGTACCTTCTCTTGCCTTCAATGCTATTGAACCGTACTGTATTGTGGTACCGTACTGACCCTCATGGTAGTGCCGTTTATTTGACCAGGGCTGTCCATCACTGTGCTGTAAAAACATCTGTATACAGCGTCTCAGCAGGTCCTCCCAACCTGGACGCATGGAGGCACGCAGGGAATTCTGGTCTATCTGAATCAGTTTGCCTGTTTAAACACACACACACACACACACACACACACACACGTGTATAAAGCTGTTGTATAATGAATGTTGTATATTCCGGTTACTAAAGTCACTATAAATCTACACGGTATCATATATAGCATATCTATTGCAAATCACATTGGATTCATTTGATTCATTTTGTCCATTTAATTCAACTGATTCATATATACTGTATTATACAGCAATCTATCAGGAATCGCACGGGATTCATTTGATTCATTTATACAGTATAAGATAAATATATTGCAAACCCCATCAGATTCATTCATTTCATCTGGTTCATTTGACGCAACTGATTCATCTATCCTGTACCGTACAGCAATTTAACCTGAATTCATTTGGATTAAATTGAATCAAGTTCTTCATTTGACTCATGTAATTAATCTATACTGTGTTATATAGACATCAATCGCATATTCCACTGGATTCATTTGATTCATCTGGCTCATTTGCTCCACTTCCCAGGTTTTTTTGTTTTGTTTTTTTAAACATAGGTGATGTCAAGTGACTCATCTGCCATTTTTTATTGGGGGGGGGGGGGGGGGGGGGGGTTCTAGATAGAAATCCATCACCTCTCTCACTGGATTCATTTGATTCATCTGGTCTATTTGATTCATCTGGTTTATTTGACTCAGTTGATTCATATATGAGAACCAGTACTATCTAACCTGAATTCCATTTATTCAGATTTTCTACATCAAATGCAGTAAGTTTAGGAGTTGACAGACAGGTGAAGGAAAATAAACAAAACGTTAATATGTAGAATTTTATGACTTTAAATCGCAATATTTCGGAGGTGTTCTGACCTGAGGGATCGTGTTTGGTGTTGAAGCTCTCTGTTCTCTCCAACGTAGTCACACGTCGTGCCACGCAGATCATACATGACTGCAGGTCTGAAAAACACACACACACACACACACACACACACACACACACACACACACACACACACACACACACACACACAACAATAACCAACAATAAACACAAACAATAAACACCGTGTGTTATAGTAAAATAATGCGTGTAGATGAGTGAAGTTGATTATTTTCCTATAACAGCACGTCCCCATGTGTTCTATTCCTCTTACACCACAGCAATTTTCTGATGATAATTTTTCATTTATTAAAGAACACGTCACACTTTTACATCCATTTAATGTGCGGCGACTCGGCGAAACATGCCAGTACCTGTTCTCACTGGCGTTCTAGCAGCTATAAACAGTCCGTACCTTCTCCCTCCTCCATCATGGCTTTCGGCTGTGTGAGGGCGAAACACTGCATGGTCTCGTAGCGGGGCGTCCCGGGGTTCTCCTCGGCCGGACCGGCGCCGAACTTCACCAGCATGCGGCAGTTAAAGGTGTGGCTCTTCTGTCGAGGAGCTTCTCCTCCCCACGCCATGCTGTTCACTGAGGAACCAGAGAGACGGGCGAGAGACGGATGAATAAACAGAATTTTGTTCACGCTACAGGAGGATTACAGCATTGTTATTACTATTACAGCATTAAATACTCATTAAATAAAAACATTTAAATAAAAAAGACCAGAAAAGAAATATGAAATACATGTACAGGAAATGTGCATAAAGGGTTAGGGATGTACAAAATATTCAGTATCCCTCCATCCATCCTTCTGACAGGAGGATAACATACAGAGGGACAGAAGGACAGAAAAACAGACAGAAGGATGGACAGAAGGAGGGACAGACAGGATAAAGGACAGAGGCACGGGTTAGGGCTAGAATATTTATATTTGTGCAGGAATGTATGTGTATCCACACGTGTGTGCAGATATCTGTGTGTGTATACATCTGCTCGAGTGTATACAGTGTGGGCGTATATGTACATCTCTGTGTGTTTCCGTGTGAGTGTGTGTGTGTGCGCACGTTTCCGTGTGTGTGTGCGTTTCCATGTGTGTGTGCGTGCGTTTCAGTGTGTGTGCGTTTCTGTGTGTGTGTGTGTGTGTGGGCGCGCGTGTTTCCGTGTGCGTGCGTTTCCGTGTGTGTGTGTGTGCGTTCCCGTGTGTGTGTGTGTGTGTGTGTGCGTGTGCGCGTGTGTGTTTCCGTGTGTCCAACCGTTATTCCGAGGCAGGTTCTTGTGGAAGTCGTCTCGGTCGTCGTCGTGCAGGATGTTGTAGACGCTGGTGTTAATCAGCTCCTCCTGCGTGTACTGCAGGTACTGAGTGACGTTATCGGACACGAACACGATGCTCCCCTCTCTGTTCACCACAAACAGGAAGCCGTCCAGTGCCTAAGGAATCATGGGAAACGGAGTCTGAGTGTTCAGGCGTCACTCAGAGTACACGCAAGGGATAAAAGAGGATTTAGAGTGTGTGTGTGTGTGTCTGCTGAGTCTCACCTGGAGTAACAGAGGTCCGAGGTGGTCCTTATCGATGACCCCCTGACCCGTGGAGGACACGTCGGCTTTTTGGACGTCGTCATCGCTCGACGAGGCTTTCCCTGTTCCAATCCACACAAACACAAAAATAGTTTTAAGAACTGTTGCTCTTTGATGAAAATATTTTGCTATTGCTCCTAACGTATCGAGCGTTAGTGCGTGTCTACGGTAGATGATGCTCTGCAGTGGCTGAGCTGCATTACTGGAAGATTTAGGGCACGCTGCAGTTACGAGGCGCTCTTTCACCGTTCAGTCGCCATTCTGTGCTCTCCGTGAGCCTTTCGCCTTTTATGGAGTTTTGTAGGCGTGGCTAAATGTAAATGCCGTGTTTGTCTTTAGCAATTTATGGATGATTGGCATTTATCCACATACTTGAGTACAAAGAGCTAAACTTTTGTGGCGGTTAAATTCTTTGTTCGGTTTTAGCAAAGTGTTTAAAAAAGGTTCCGTAAAAGACGACGATCAGGACGTTTGAATTGGCAAAGCGCTATTTATCTACAACTCAGGTCTGATCATCTGGGACTGATACTGTTGATTATCAGAATGATTAACTCCTTAAAATAAGTATTAGTGATCATTTTGATATCGAACGGGCCCAGCATATTGTGTGACATGGTGTCGATGCGCTTTCAATAATTCCTCAGCAACCAGAATAGGACAAAAATAAAATATTAAACATCGATGCTTATAACTGTCTCATTATTGTCATTTTCAGGGCCACTGTGTAATCTCTTATTCTGGTGTAAAGTCTTTCCAGTAGGTCATTACGAGAAATAAAGGTGTGTGTGTGTCCAGTAGGGGGCAGTGCAGTCCGCTCTGGTGTGTGTGTGTGTGTGTGTGTGTGTGTGTGTGTGAGATCGAGGAAGAGGGAGAGGTGAGGCGAGAGGAGGTGAGACAGCCGAGCAGGTAGACATGTCGCCTGGCGAGTCTGTATTCAGGAAGTGAGACGGGTCTGAAAGCGAGCAGAATGATTTCACCTGATGAGATCCCTGGAGGTGTGAGAGCAGAGCTCGCGAGTGGAGAGGAAGGAGACGAGAGGACGAGACCACAGAAACGGACTTTCGTGATAGAAAAATCTTTCTACTTAGACACATTATTATTATTATTATTATTATTATCATCATCATCATCATCAGGACAAATCTGTGAGCATTGTATTTGACCAATCACTGACCTACACTATTTTTAGCCCCGCCCACAATTCCCTTTTGGTTCTCGTGGTACGGAAACCGAATTCAGCGCAAATAACTGTAATGATGTGAGATCGTGGGTTTGTTTCTGAACACCACTAACCTGTGAAAGAGTGCTGAGAGAGAGAGAGAGAGAGCGAGAGAGAGAGAGAGAGAGAGGGAGAGAGAGCGAGCCTCTTCATTATTCACTTCCTGTAACCATGGCAACCGCCACCATAAAGTCCGAGGCAGCTGTACGGCTCTCGTCGAGCCTCTCCACATGGTTTAGCTTCTCCACCACTCCTCCTCCTCTCACCCTGACCATCACGCTCACTCAATCACTCTCATCCTCCTCCTCCTCCTCCTCCTCCTCCTCACTTCCTCTCCAACACGCTCGTTTTGACTTTACGGTTTTAAAAAAAAAACATCGTTTAATATAAATCGAAACCTGGCTGATTATCTGCAGGAATCTGGTTCATGATCAGATCCTAGCACATGACGAGCGTGGACATGTGACCTGCTGATTTAACACCCAGAGAAATGCAGGAATCAGAAACTCTTTACAGAAGGACCGCGCAGGCGATGTTCACATCATTTCACTGAAGCCTTACGAACAGTTTTATTTCAGCATCGCTGATCCCATACTTTTCACTAATTAAAGAACATTCTGGAATAAATATTGGCACTCAGTTACCCTGCAGTCGCACGAGCAGTGCCAAAGTCGTGACGCTTAGAAGTTGTCGCTTGTGGGCGTGGCCTATCCAGACTGTTATGTTATGATGAAATAATAAAAAAAATAAAAATAGTAGCTATACGTCAGTAATAATGTAAACGAGTTAAACCCACGTTAAACAACGCAGTGATCAGTGTCAAATTTCTGTCACGCGCTCGGATTCATGCTAGCTTTGTTCTCGGATTAGATTAGCAACGCGGTCTAACTGTACTGGCTACACACACTCACAGGACAGACAGACAGACAGACAGACAGACAGACAGACAATGCCAAGCTATTATCAGCGCATCAGTAGTGTAATGAAGAGTCCATTCCTGCACCTGCCCACTGAGTTCCCCAGCTGTGTGTGCTGGCTCGAGAGCTCGGTGCTGATGAGAGAGACGACACTCTCACTGTACACCTGATATTGCACACGCGCCACTACAGAAGTATTGGCACCCCTGCTAAATACAGATATGAGAAGAGCTGCTGAAAATATGATCTGTGGGAAAAGACCCACTATTCTGCGGAATAAACACATTATTATTATTATTAATATTATTATTATTATTAATTATTACACTATATTGTAATAATGTTAAAAAAGGGAAATTTAAAAGTAGAAATTACTCTCTTCAGGGTGTATAATAGTTCATATATTATTTTAATTTCTCCTGTTCGTTCGGACATTTCCTGCTGTTATTCCTTTAATATTCTGCTGAACCATTTGGTTTGTGGAAAACTAATCTATTACATTTATCAGATCATATTTGTTGATCTACGTAACAAATGGAATGTTTTCAAAAATAATATCTGCAGTATTCTGTATTCTTTCTGGATCTCAGAAATCAAATGATTCCAATTATCTTTTAATGTGTATTACACACTGCTCACATATAATAAATCTGTATAGAAAAAAATATACGTCTTAAACGATACAAGCCACTTGATATTTGACCATTTATGGACATTGTAACACTTTATAAAATAATAAACGAAATTGTGCTGGGATGTGACATCACTGCACGTTTCAGCAGGAATAAATCTCCACAGTTTATAGATGTAATGTAGGGATAGTTTGGGGTTGGCTATTTGACCCAGCTGGAATGTTTAAAGCATCATATACAGTATCGTCGTTAACGTGCTTTTCTCATTTCCAAAACGTTTTAATTCCGTTAAAACAAATGAAAAGTAAGGCATGAAAATGACTCAATCTCTGAAATCAGTCCATTTTCTTTTTTCAAATCCCAAACACTGTGTCCCCGAAGCAGCGCTTCTATATGATACGCACACACGTCCTGATATACGTCCTCACGTGGAATCTACACGTTATTTTCGAGGGCGCAGACAAGAAGTGCGAAGAAAAATGAATAATTCCACAAGAATAATGTACAGTATATAAATGATTACATCTGCCAGAGGGATTCATTTATACTAATTCATAAAGGACTTTTTATTTTTCTCCCCCTGTACTGTTTATTATTATTATTATTATTATTATTAACTATATGTTTACGCAGACCAATAAATCTTTAGCTTTGTCGTGGAGGTGGAGCGATAGTGGATGTTCCAGACACCGATAACTAACCGAGCGGTGCTCACCTGCCGACCCATTAATCCACCGATAATTATTCAAACTGATACTGAATGAAAACACTCGGGGTAAAATATATTGCTGGGTTTTATTACAAAAATAAACAGTACTGGCTGTACCGTGAAAAGGCACTTTTAAAAAATGTAATCAATATATAAATATTAATACTGTATCTATTAATAAATATTAAAGTAAGTAAATGATATACATTCAAAATGAATGAAAAAACACTTAAAATAACACAACAAAATGAGTCAGTGATGGTTTCTATTTGCCTCTAGAGGCCGCTGTCGTACCGTATAATGACGGCGGACCCTTCTCAGCCGCACCCACGCCTTCTCTCGCAGTCCCAGCAATCGTTATCGGTGCGATTAATCGGCAAAATTGATCAATGGGGCGACCTTTAACTTGTGTTATTATTATTATTATTATTATTATTATTATTATTATACCTTATTCTACATCAATTTTGCACTTTCGGTAATAAAGCAGAAAACCAGCCCCTCCTACAAATTTTTGAAAGAAACTGGACAATAAAGAATGGTATTAATTTTAGCTACGTGACGTGCATTTTGTCCGGTTGTACTTTGTAAAGTGAATCCGACCCGAGGTAGTTTTGAATAACTCCTTTATTAATGAATAATAAATAAGCAGTTTGGATGCTAGCACGCTACGCAGCCCCACCTTGCTCTTTGATCTGTCGGATCTGCCGCACCGTCTCCTTCAGGATGGCGCACTTGTCCGGTTTGACGTTGAAGCTGTCGATGTCGCTCAGGTTGGCCGAGATCAGCTCGGCCAACTCCTCGATGTATTTGCTCTCCTGCTCTCGCCGCCGCTTCTCGCACCTGCAGGGGGCGCAAGAGCAAACCGTCAACCTTCAACAGCCCCACACAGCCACGTTAAATTGTTCACGGCTCGTTTATACAAGGCGTGGTCGTACCCGAGGCCGGGCGTGTCGCAGGTGGATAGACTGCGTTTGCGATCGGGGCACAGAGGCTCCATGGAGTTTTCCCCCACACCGCTCATCTTCTACACATATCAGCACCTAGAGAGAGAGAGAGAGAGAGAGAGAGAGTCACACCACAGCGCTGCTGAATTCTGATTTAAAAGATCGTTAATATGTAACGTGTATGGAAGGAGTCTCCAGTGTCAGAGGTAAAGCTGTAGCTTTAAGTTTTCCCACATCTTCAGGACAGAGATGTTTACACTTCATTAAACCATTGTTTTTTTTTGGGAGGGAAAGAAAGCTGCTGGTGATGGAACAGCTTTTTATAGATGCTGAGAACTTTAGGTGTAACTAAAAACGGATAAAAATGATGTTATATGCTTTAATAAATAAAATATTTGAAACATTTGCAAATCACTGTGGTGTAAGAGGAATACAACACTTGCTGATTTGATATAATATTGTTGCGCGCACACACACACACGCACACGCACGCACGCACACACACACACGCACGCACGCACACACACGCACACACACACACACACACGCACGCGCACACCCCTCACCTCTTCAGCAGTGTTTTATTACAAGCTTCTGCTTTGTCGAGCTTCACATCCTGAAACACAAACGAGAAGAAAGCAGAGTCTGAGACACAGGAACTTTGTGGAACCTGGTTCTCTTCATCAGTGTGTAATGTGACGTGACGATAAGGGTGTGTGTGTGTGTGTGTGTGTGTGTGTGTGTGTGTGTGTGTGTGTGTGTGTGTGAGGAAGGTGTTGCTTGTTTAGAGAGAGGATGAACATGAATGATTTAGGACAGTGAGGAGGAGGAGGAGGATGAAGAGGAGGATGAAGAGGAGGAGGATGAAGAGGAGGAGGAGGATGAAGAGGAGGAGGAGGAGGAGGATGAAGAGGAGGAGGATGAAGAGGAGGAGGAGGATGAAGAGGAGGAGGAGGAGGAGGATGATGAAGAGGAGGAGGAGGAGGATGAAGCCCACAGCAGCAGCAGAGTCTCTCATAACTAATGATGTTTGTTTGTCTAGAGATCCATTAGGCAGATGTTTACACACGTCAAG
The DNA here is from genome assembly GCF_023375685.1 of Ictalurus furcatus. Taxonomy (NCBI): domain Eukaryota; kingdom Metazoa; phylum Chordata; class Actinopteri; order Siluriformes; family Ictaluridae; genus Ictalurus; species Ictalurus furcatus. The sequence goes on from NC_071269.1 coordinate 26,031,362, forward strand.
CACCTCTGTCTCACTCACTCAGAGAGAGAGAGAGAGACAGACAGACAGGAGAGAGAGAGAGAGGAGAGAGAGACAGACAGACAGGAGAGAGAGAGAGAGAGAGAGGAGAGAGAGAGACAGACAGACAGGAGAGAGACAGAGAGAGACAGACAGACAGGAGAGAGAGAGAGGAGAGAGAGAGACAGACAGACAGGAGAGAGAGAGAGAGAGAGAGAGAGAGACAGACAGACAGGAGAGAGAGAGAGAGAGAGGAGAGAGAGAGACAGACAGACAGGAGAGAGAGAGAGAGAGAGAGAGAGAGACAGCATAAGAGAGACAGAGGGAAAGAGAGAGGTAATCAAAGAAA
>NC_071269.1:26036707-26066707 GCF_023375685.1 Ictalurus furcatus
GTGTGTGACTATATGTGTGTGTGTGAGAGTGTGTGACTATATATGTGTGTGTGAGTGTGCGTGTGTGACTGTGTGTGAGACTGTATGTGTGTGTGTGACTATATGTGTGTGTGTGTGTGTGTGTGTGACTATATATGTGTGTGAGTGCGTGTGTGTGTGAGTGTGTGTGTGTGTGTGTGTGACTATGTGTGTGTGAGACTGTATGTGTGTGTGTGACTATATGTGTGTGTGTGAGAGTGTGTGACTATATATGTGTGTGTGAGTGTGCGTGTGTGACTGTGTGTGAGACTGTATGTGTGTGTGTGACTATATGTGTGTGTGTGTGTGTGTGTGTGACTATATATGTGTGTGAGTGCGTGTGTGTGTGTGACTATGTGACTATATATGTGTGTGTGTGTGTGTGTGACTACATATGTGTGTGAGTGTGTGTGTGACTATATATGTGTGTGAGTGTGTGTGACTATATATGTGTGTGTGAGTGCGTGTGACTATATATGTATGTGTGAGTGCGTGTGTGACTATATATGTGTGTGTGTGTGTGTGAGTGTGTGTGTGACTATATATGTGTGTGTGAGTGTGTGTGACTATATATATGTGTGTGTGTGTGTGTGTGCGCGTCAGTGATTGTCATATCACATGCTACAAAGATGCAGCACAAATGTCTATTCAAGACAGATCCAGAGGCCACGCCCATTTCACTGAGACTGACAGGTAAAAAGGCCACACCCATTTCACAGAGACCGACAAGCATTGAGGCCACGCCCCTTCACTAGTTCCAGTCTCCTCTACTGCCAGTGATGTAAACCTGCATAACTGTAACACCTCCACTCTCCATTCCCTCATCACTCCATCTCTCCCCACCCTCCACTCTTCCTCTCCTACACCTCTACCCTTGATCTCTCAATGTGCGCTCTCTCCATCTACATCTACCCATCCTCCTCCTCTTTATCTCTCCATCATTCCATCTCTCCATCCTCCTCCTTTCTATTCTTCCACATCTCCATCCTCCTCCACTTTCTCCATCCTTCCACCTTCTTCCTCTCCATTTCTCGAACCTCATATCTCGATCTCCTCAATCTTTCTGTCCCCTCTCCTTTTATCTTCCCTCCACCTCTCCTCCTTCGTCTTCACTTCCTCATCTCCTCACCCTCCCCTCTCCACCTCCCCTTCCTCCACTTCTCCTCTCCGCATTCCTCCACCCTCCATCTCTCCAGACGAGGAGGAAGATTAATGCGTTGTGCCACTCTTCGCTGCAGGAAAGAATCATTTGTTTTTTCCTTCACAGCTACACCTCCGTTCTCTCCCCTTTTCTTTCCCTTTATTTCAGTTCATCCTCTTCTCCACCTCTCCGTCGCAACGTGGAAGGAACCAAACAACAAAAAAAAAGCCACTGTCTAGAGAAAAAAGCCAGAAATGATTTATTTATTACTCTTTATTGTTAGTATTTATTTCTCACAGAAGCACCGTGATTATTTCATCTGCTCTGAAACGATCATCACGTGGTCATTTTATCTGTCACAATTTCACACCCAACCTCACGGCAGACAAAAAAGCAGATGATCTTCCTTTTTTCCCCCTTTACTGCCTGACGGTTGCCGTGCCAACCGGTGCATCATCAGAGGAGGAGGAAGAGGAGCCCACCTTGTGACAGATCGGAGAGAAGATGCAGTGATCCTCCGCTCGTCCAAACACACACACACACACACACACACTCCGTCGCTCACACACACACTGCCTTGGCTCTGTAAAAAAAGAAAAAAAGAAAAAGAGACACACACACACACACACACACAGAGAGAGAGAGAGATAATAAGCTCTTCTGTTTGACACTGAATTCTCATTATTATGATGTTACAGCTGAACAGCCAATGGTATTAATCAACATGCTAATGACGGCACAGGAAACAGAATTAGCATGCTAATGAGGAACAGGACGCAGGCCGAGAACAGCTTTTGTTCAGCGTTATTAATAAAACAGCTGATAAAATAAGATTAGCGAGCAGACCCGATTCACCACGACGGGATAAAACACTACTGATTACGCTGAACCACAGTGCTGCTGAATCCTGGATTCTGATTGGTCAGGAAGAAAAAAAAAGTGTTTCATGACATTATCGTTATGGTTTCTATAGTAACAGCTCATTCACAGGACACTCCACTGATAAGAAGCGGATTTATAAAAAAAAAAAAAAATCGATGATGACGATGATCTGTCCACTTTTCTTAAAGTAGGGAGCTGTTTATTTAACATTTAGGGAAGGAGTCTCCAGTGTCAGAGGTAAAGCCATAATCAAACTCGCCGGTCAGCCATGTTGAATCAATTTTCACCCTTTTTCAGTATTGTGTTGTTGACAACAGCAGACTACTAAACTGTTTAACTGTTTACACGTCCGATTTCATTAGCAGCTGCTCTCTGATTGGATGATATTTTGGCTCCACTTATCTGATTAGCTACTTCGCTCGCTCAACTTAATGACTTCATGTAGACTTTCAGATTCATTATATATTTTATATTATACACACACACACACACACACACACACACACGAAATGATGCATTTCCCCTTAATGTCAAGAAATTACCGGATTAAGACTTGGATAATCGTGCGTTTCCGGTTTCCTCAAACAAACCAAAGTTGAAAGACTAGTGACTTTTTTATTTTCTACGTGAACCGTAACCGAACTCCTTCCGTCACCTCACGTTCAGGTGTCCGATGTGCCCACTGAACGACCACGCCCTAAAGCGGCACCCCCGCCGAGGCCTCTCCGAACCATGGGCGGAGTTAGCGCTCAGAGACGGGGAGAGACATCAGCCCCGTGCTTTTCATTACTCTCCAGAAATACAGAAATATAGAGGACACACCACAAGATGGAAACCCCTCATCAGCAGTGAGAATCAGAAACCCAGACTGGAATTCACAAAGAAATACAGAGACGATCCACAAACGTTCTGGAACCGAGATGAACCTCTACTAAAGTGACGGAAAGTCCAAAGTGTGGAGAAAGAAAGGATCTGCTCATGATCCAGAACATACAAGCTCATCTGTGAAACATGGTGGAGGTAGCGTCATGGCTTGGGCTTGCACGGCTGCTTCTGGAACATTCTCACTGATCTTTATTGATGATGAACTCATGATGGAGCAGCAGGATGAATTCAGAAGTCTGCAGGAACATCCTGTCTGATAATTTACAGAGAAACGCATCCGAATGAATCAGGAGGAACTTCATCATGCAGCGAGACAACGATCCAAAACACACTTCCACCTCAACACAGGACTTCATCAGGGGGAAAGTGGAAGGTTCTAGACTGCACAGGTCCATCACTCGCTCTCTCTCGTCTCCATCTTCTGATCTCAAACCCAGATGTCCTCGCTGTAGAGCACACGCTAATGAATTAGGCTTTCCGTTCCAATAATTTTGGAGGGGACTGTATTTTTCCACTGTGTATTTTTTGTCCACTGAATTTGACCTTCTGGATGCAGTCAGATTTCTGAGGAGGTGGAAAAGCCTCGGCGTGAACGTGTGGAACGAGCAGGACACTGTGACTGGAATCAGGTTGGCGTGGTGTTGAGAGCATGGCGCGCGCGCGTGTGTGTGTGTGTGTGTGTGTGTGTGTGTGCACACGCGTGTGTGACAGCGTGAGCCTCCTGACCGTTCCTTGCACTCTGAGATTGGTACCAGATGACGGCTGTCGGGAGTGCTCTAGTTTGGGTGATGTACGAGCGCTCGCGATCCAACACAGCGCCTCTCACACTGGTGTGTTTTCTATTAATTGATGGAAAGAGAAGGATTTATTTAAACCCAGACGATTTACAGCATGACCGGGACAGGAGAAGGAGAAGAGCTCCATTTCTGGTGTAACGCGAGCGTGAGGTCAGGACGCTCGGAGGCGGGGTTCGTTCGATCTCTGAGCACTTTTTTAACGGTATAAAGCGCGCTCTGGGTCGGAGCGGTCGGCGGCGCAGGGCCGAGGAACTTCATGAATGCGTGCATTTGTAGAACGCATAACGAACTCGAACCACGTGATGAGAAACTCCGGCGACAGTTTCTTTCCTGGGTTCGATTCCCAGCTGCGTCACACATCACTCACGCGCTGTAACCGTCAGGGATGCACGGGTACGATCGTGTGAATCGATCCGATGCCAACACCTGAAGAGACGTACGGCAGTCGTGCGTACGGTGACGCACGTAGAGACGACACGATGACCTGGAGATCGGCACGTGCGTCGACTTGAAGTTTTGAGATTCTGTTAAACTGTTGGTTGGAACTCGCGCTTCATTTTCCCGTGACGTTCCGCTTCGTATCGATGAGAAATCCAGCGGAGAAGTGGAGATGTCGGAGCAGACGCTGGACGCGGAGGCTCGGCTAGTTAGCGATCTGCGAGATGACTAGTGCGACGTTAGCAGTGTTAGCGGTATTCGAGTGAAAGTTGAAGCTTTGGAAGCTGCTCAGTTTGAGCGGAGTGTACAGAAGAGGAGGTGAGAGAGCTGGACTCTGGACGGACTGAGGGACTAAAGCACCGCCGCATCGCTGAGACGAAGCGGTGAAGATGCGAGACTGCAGGAAGCAGCGCTGGCAGCAGGAAGTCGAACGTAGGAGACGAAGTGAAGTGACGAAGTTTACACCGAGAGTTTCTTTAGAAAATAAACCTCCTGAAGTTCCCGTTATTATAAAGATGAATCTGCAGCGGATTTTCTGCATCATTTGAATTTTATCCCAGGTCATGTTTCCGGAGGTTTCGCGCTCGTCTGTGGAACCGAACAGAAGCCTCTCGTTTTCTTCCTGCCACGAAGACGGCTCGAGAAACCTGGCCGCGATGTTCAGCGGTGAACTCTCGCTGACTTCCAGATCGCATCGCAAACCGAATCCAGCACTTACACAGAAACGCAAACGGGCCCCAGGCCACGATCTGGCACCTGGCAACGCTCCGACACGAGCAGAGCAGCCAGAGAGAGAGAGAGAGAGAGCGTGAGAGAGACAGAGAGAGAGAGAGACAGCGAGTCAGACAGAGAGAGAGAGAGAGAGAGAGAAAAAGAAAAAGAAAGAGAGAAAAGAGAGATAGAGAAAGAGAGCGTGAGAGAGAGAAAGGGAGAGAGAAAGAGAAAGAGAGAGAAATAGAGAGCGAGAAAGAGAAAGAGAGAGAAATAGAGAGCGAGAAAGAGAACGAGAAAGAGAGATAGAGAGATAGGGGCTTAAAGTAAATTGACGAGACGAGAGATTTCTCTTTCTTTGTTCTCTGGGACAGGTACAGACCCGGACAGGTACAGACCCGGACAGGTTCCAGATATTCGAGGCAGAACGAAGTTAAAACCTCAAAGCCGAGAGGAGCAGAGTCGCGCTTTTGAGAGAAATCCTGCTTTTCCATAATCAGGGTGTGGTGCGGTGAAGATTCACGGCAACGTACGTTAATTTGCATAAAAAAAACGATCGCGGACTCGTCTGGATCAGACTCGTCCCCGTGTCACGCTTGGTCACGGCTCAGTTTCCCAAAACACTGATGCTTTTCCCATTTCGCATCTACGCATTCATTACTTTATCGTGAAACACCCTCCCCCCTCCCCCCTCCCCCTCCATCTTGGAAGTATACGGAACGCTGACGTTTCTCCGGGAGCGTGCGTTCTGAATACGGACATCGTGTACTGATACGAAGGACCGTTTCGCTTTTCTTTCAAACTACTCGCTGCGTGGGAAAATCTCCGACCAGGAAAAACCGAAGCCTTCTCGACTACGAGTTCAGCAAGTGACATCAGAACAAAATGGCCGCTCACAGCATCAGCAAAAAGTAACTCTCCAAAGAACAAATAAAATAGAGACATTCAAAAGGAGTCAAAAACACTTCAAATAGCACGAGAAAATTAGTCAGTGACAGACTGTCTATGCTGACTGTAAGTGTCTTGGATAAAAGGGTTCCTCAAGGGTTCTTTGGACGGTTAAGAACTTTTCCAACGGGCTCTTCGTACAGGTGCGTCTCAAAATATCCGAATAAAGCATTTATAATACAGAAACGTGGACCTTGTGAACAGGATGTTAATTCATGCGCTGATACTCGGTCGGGGTTTTAATCCTTGTGCAGGAATGACTGCATCAGTGCGGCGTGGCATGGAGGCGATCAGCCTGTGGCGCTGCTGAGGTGTTCTGGAAGTCCAGGTTGCTTTGAGAGCGGACTTCAGCTCGTCTGTATCGTCGGGTCTGGTGTCTCTCGTAGATTCTCTGTGGGGTTCGGGTCAGGCGAGTCGGCTGGACGATCGAGCACGGTAACACCACGGTCAGTAAAGCGGTTACTAGAAGTTTTGGCACTGTGGACAGGTGCAGAGTCCTGCTGGAGAAGGAAATCAGCATCTCCATAAAGCTCGTCAGCAGATGGAAGTATAAAGTGCTCTAAAATCTCCTGGTAGACGCTGCATCGACTCTCGACTCGGGAAAACACACTGGACCAACACCAGCAGATGACATGGCAACCCAAATCATCACCGACTGTGGAAACTTCACACTGGACTTCAAGCAGCTCGGATTCTGTTCCTCTCCACTCTTCCTCCAGACTCTGGAACCTTGATTTCCAAATGAAACGCAGCATTTACTTCCATCTTCCCCGTGACTGTGTGTGTGTACTGACCCAGACTGAGAGATTACAGACTCAGGAAACCTTCACAGGTGTTTTCAGTTGATTATCTGATTCGAGTCTTCTCAGCTCGATTTCTGTATTATAATTTCTTTATTCTGATATTCTGAGATACTGGATTTTTTTATTTCTGTGAGCTGTAAAATGTAATCATCGAGATTAAAACAAAAAAAGGATTAAAATATTTCACTTTATGTGTAATGAATCTAGAATACATGAAAGTTCCACTTTTTGAATTGAATTCCGGGGAAAAACGTGACTTTTCCAGGATATTCTCATGTGTTGAGCTGCACCTGTAGAACCTTTAGGGTTTATCTCAGAGAACTGCTCGCGGCTGTGAACGTCACACAGTCAGATTTATCTGAGGACGTATCGAGTGCGTCGGAAGCCGTTCTTTATTTATAGAGCTATAGTGTTTACTGTTTACCACAAAAGGCTGAAAGTGAGAGCTCACGTCACACGCACGCACGCACACGCACACACACACACACACACGCATCTTAATCTTTGTTAATCATGTTGCAGCAGCCTAGTAAGAGGAAATAAGATTTTACAGTATGACTTCCTGTTGTTTTGGAGTGAGGAGAAGGAGGAAAATAGAGGGGGGGGGGAGCGAGGGAGAGAGAGAGAGAGGGAAGCCAGGCAGCGATCCAAATCTATTCTTCCTCCCTCGCCCGTCACGGACACTTCACTTCGCTTTCTCAGGCCGTGCCAAACGTTCAGACGCCGCGACGCCATTTTGAGACTTAAAAAGATAAACAGGATGTGCAGAAGCTCGGGGTCGAGCTCAAAGTCAACGCGCTCGTGCTGACGGCGTTTACAGTAAAATCGCTTCTCGTGTTGACGCAGGATAAAAACTCACCACCCCTAACTAGTCCCCGCTAACTAACTAGCCTGGCTCTTACAGTTACAGTCATTAGAGTCAGTAACGCAGGAGGTCGTGCGGTGGAGTGGCGAGTGATCCTCCGTATCATGACCATACACTTCTCCGAGATATCCTTACAACTCGCAGCTTATTTGAATGATTCTTTTTAAATACAATCACACGCAGACGGACGCAGCTGACCTCATAACATTCTGTAGTTAATCTTTAAAACCGATCGACGTGTTCAACTTTAACCATCTTCTCCCCGTCCTTTCAACGTCTCTCATCCATTTAACACGTTATATACTGCATTTCTTCTCCTCTCAGTGATGAATAAAAACATTGATGCTGTTTATAAATAAGAATGTTTAATTGTTGAATTGTTTTTTAAAAATATATATACTTATTTAAGGTTATTTTTTTTGTCCTTTTTGAATTTTTTTTGACCCAAAAACCTTTCAATGTTTTTCCAGACATTTCAAACATAAGTTTTCCATATATACACACACACACACACACATATATATATAAATATAAACACTTCTCTCCCTTCTTTATTTAAATAGGTTTATTTGACTTTAGGGTTTATTTTTACACATTTTTTATGGTGCATGTTTTTCCCCCCTTCATACTTTTTGAACTGGTATTTTCTTTTTCCTTTCTTTCATACCTTTTAACTTATAAATATATATATATATAAATAAATTTTCCCATCATTTTTTAACTTTTTTTTTTTTTTTAATCTGGCTGTAAAATTGTGCAGGAATTTCAAGCAAAAACGGAGAGTAATTAAGATACCAGCGTTAAAATAATCCCTGAAGTGAGCAAGCGGAGTAGATTATACAGCGGAGCGGCGCAGGTTCGTGACGGCGGAGCGACACGTGGGGTTCGGGGCGTGTCGGACGTCAGAAGGACGTGCTATCGATAGCTCCAGTGGACTCTCAGATGTAGCAGGAGGACATGGAGAACGCAGGGGAACTTTTGAACTAGCGTGTGGAGATCCTTTGTGAAGACGCTATTCGGAGGCAGAACTGGGTCACCGTCCCGGTCACTCCGTTTAGCTTCTGGAACTGGCTGATGGTACGTTATAAAAACCCCGTACAGCTGCTTCCGTCTTTAATTTCCGCTTTTCATAACGAGTGGAAACGTTCAGCTCACGAGCTCGCGGCATGCTAACACTCTAAACGCTGCGCTTTACCGCGACTCTCGCTCTTTCCATCGCGACCCTCGCTCTTTCCATCGCGACTCTTCTCATTTACAGGATCCGGTTTATCCTCCAGACGAGATCCGTCAAAGGACGAGCGTCTTTCAGGAGGAGATCAACCGTACGGCAGGAGTTACCGTCGCTAATCGTCTACTTTACGAGCTTTGCAAAACCGTCATGGCTGCGCTCCTGAACTCGGAGAAGACAACACGGTTTGTGAAGGAAGAAGGAACTGATGATGGAAAGAAGCGAGACCGAGAGAGAAGGCGACGTGACGAGTTCCTCCCTCTACAGATCTTCCACGATGTAGAACATCTAGCAGGTGAGCTGAGCCGTGGCAGTGAAGCGACGCTCGTGTTTTTGGTGTGTTATTTGAAGTGTTTTTTGATTCGTTTTGGATGTCTCTATTTTATTTGTTATTTGGAGTGTTACTTTATGGTTCGGTTTGGATGTACAGCTTTTATTTACTGTAATATTTATTAATAATTAATGTGTATATGTATATTGGGGGTCGGGTGTAGGGACAACAGAAACAGTGTGTGTGTGAAGACGCATGGCCAAAGACATGAGCCATGCTGTTTACTGTTAACAAGTTGCTACTGTAGAGCAAGACATGCCCCCTGTGGGCGGGGCAAACACGTTCTAGAGAGCATTTCATTTGATGGACACAAGACTAGTGCAGGATGAGTCAGCAAAAAATGTCATTGTTTACCAGGATGTGAGGAATGATACAACACTGCACTTTGAAGAAGAAAAAAAAAGGGTGTGTGTGTGTGAGAGAGAGAGAGAGACAGAGACAGACAGAGGCAGACAGAGACAGACAGAGAGAGACAGAGAGAGAGAGACAGAGACAGACAGAGACAGACAGAGACAGAGAGAGACAGAGAGAGACAGAGAGAGAGAGAGATAGAGACAGAGAGAGATATAGAGAGAGACAGAGAGAGATATAGAGAGAGACAGAGAGAGAGAGAGAGACAGAGAGAGATAGAGACAGAGAGAGAAATAGAGAGAGAGAGAGAGAGACAGAGACAGAGAGAGAGACAGACAGTAAACGTCTGGAAAATACGGCGTTTCTTTTGTTGCAAATAATCTGCAGCTGAGACGGAGAACAGAAGGAGCTTCTGCTGAGATTCCTGTATTTACGCTGAAAGACGACCGAAAGAAGAGCAGGAGCGTGTTTGGAATATTCATCTGTCCGGCAAGGACGTAGTGGTGAGGCGCTGAGACACAGACACACACACACACACACACACACACACACACACACACACACACACACAGAGAGAGTATTCAAATCACATTCACAGTCCTGATGGAGCAGACACGCTCTCAAACCCACATGAGCATTCACAATACACACACACACACACACACACACACACACACACACACACACACTCTCCTGGTGGAGCATCCAAATCACATTTACGCCTTGCCCGTCATCCATCATTCCTGGACACAAAAGACACGACAGAAAACTGCATGGCAACACGCTTGCTCGCCCACTCCCTCTGTCGCTCTCTCTCTCTCTCTCCCCATCACACACACACACACACACACACACACTGAAAATAAGGACACAACCCAACATACTACTCATTTTATTTGTATTATTGTGCTGCTGTGTGAGATCTCCATGCAAAACAGCGCAAATATTCACCCAACCAATTCAATTACATTTAATTCAATTACACACAGGACCAAAATACTGCTGATTATCCACTCTGGGCTTTGTTTCTTTCCTCTGCTTATCTCTCTCTCTTATTCTCTCCCTCTCTCTCTCTTATTCTCTCTCTCTCTCTCTCTCTCGTTCGGCGGGGGGGTTTAATGCCCCGTCTCTTCAGGGTGAACTAATTGGGTTGGACGAGAAAATTGTTTGGCTGAAGAAAGCGATGTGGAATCCATATATTATCACCACCATATGGTGTGTACTGTACACCCCACACACACACACACACACACACACACACACACACACACACACACACACACACGGCGGAGAGAGACTGCTAGAACTTTCTCAGTGTTCTTACGGTCGCACCCTCGGCTGCAAATCCTCCCTTTCTCTTTCTATCCCCCTCGTCTTTTCTTCTGAAGTCTCCTCTTCGTTCTCCTCCATCTGCTCGAGCGTGGAGATCTCAGGTCTCGGATCTCAGGTGCAGCACACAGCGCACCGCTTTCCATTTCTCAAACAAATCTGTAGCTAAGCCTTTTTTACTAACGTTTGTCTTAATGAGGGGAAAAAGAAATAAATCACCAAAGGGAGAAGAAAATAAATCAATAAATTTACACCACCTTCATTTCAAATAAATAAATAAATATATATACACACACACACACACACACACACACACACGCACACAATATCACCTACATTTTATTTCCATTTACTTTTCTTACAAAGGAGAAAATGAACGGAAGCTTACCAAAAATTACAAACGTAAACATTTTACGCTGAATATTTAACATAAATGGTAATGATTTTTTAAAAAATTCTTTATTATTAATGTTAAATACTTTTATCGACCAATGAAAGCATCGCAACACGCGACGCCTGCTAGCGGTTTGTTAGCGAACCTAAAGATGGTGATACGATACATGCTGTACATCACAGACATGTCGGAGGATATCGTGACATCATCGCTTTGCCGTATCGCCTCACGTTACCGTCGTAAAGTCGTCTTCCGTTCACGTGCGTTTACCAACAGACATCACTGCGAAAGACCTCGCAAATGCGATTTCGCCATTTTCTGCAAAAATAATTTTAAAAAATGAATTTTAAAAAAAAATCGGCAAAATCGCAACTGCAGGAAATTGTTCTGCCCGGCCTTCGCGAACCCGACGCGGGTCTATGTTTAACTCGTTATGGTTTGGGAGCCATTTTTAAAAAAGCTACTACTGTTTCTGATCAAAGCTTTGGCCAGGTCACGCCCACAAGCGACAATCTACCATTCAGACGAGCGATTCGTCACTCGTTAGCGTGAATGTATCGAGACCTCTCGTCCTTCAAGCAGCGAGCGTTTTATTGGCTTTAAGTGATCGTAAACGTGATCTGTAAACGCTTAGGGTTGAACTCGTTAGCTACGTACGTGTGAAATGTCTTCGTGCGCCGTGACAGAAAGTGAGGACGCCGCCGCGACGCATCCTTCGAGGAGGAACTGGGCGTGGATTCCAGGGTGGTCAGTTAAAATCAGACAGTACACGCCCACCTTGGCATGCTAGCATTCCAGATTGTTACGTTTATTGATTTTTATTAACGGAGGGGGAAAGATGTTGTAATGTGAGGTATTTTTGAGCGAGAACTCGTAGCGGTGTATTTGCGACGCTACACTTTGGAGCGTGAAGGTTGGCAGGTGCGTGCGATGTGTCGTGATGTGTCGCGTCTCTCTCAGGGACGCCGATAACGACAAGGGACGCTTTAGCTTTAACAGTGAGAGGGATACGAACGACCGCCTGGTGAATTTTCTCTGCAAATGTGTGTGTGTGTGTGTGTGTGTGTGTGTGTGTGTGTGTGTGTGTAAGGGAAGAGAACGCTGCCCTCTTCGTTAACTCGGCTGGATCCTGTTACACCGGCAGACTCGGAGCCTCGACACCCCCCCCCCGCCGCGTTTGATCGCTAATGAAGGAAAACATGAGAGGGTGGAAATGGCCCTCTCCTCCATCTTCATGTGTTCGCTCCACCGCTCGCTACCTTCCTCCTCATTTTCGTAGAAGAGGACGAGTAATTACGTTAAAAAAAACAACAGCTCTCCACTCCTCTGTCTGTCTGTCTGTCTTTCCCTCCCTCGCGTTTCCTCTCCTGCCTTGTCCCTTCCCCCTTTACGTTTCTCCCTCTCTCTCTCTCCCCTTCTAGCACTTTCCATCTTGCCTCGTCTCTTTTCCTCCATGCTGAGCTGCACGCATCCCTGCCTCTGAAAGAGGGACGGAGAAGGAAGCCAGAGAGAGAGAGAGAGAGAGAGAGAGAGAGAGAGAGAGAGAGAGAGCACGATGACGGGCGTTCCTGTTCGGCTCCTCCTTTCCGTCTCGGGGTCAAAAGTTTACCGTGGTTTTAATTTCACCTTTCCTCAGCCAATCAGAGCGCGGCAGTGGCTGCTGGCGAACTTTAGCACACTCGCGAATTAGATGACAGCGATCAGTTTCGTCTGGGTTTTTTTCCCCTCTTCTAAGCTCTCCCCCTCTTTAAAAAAAAAACGCATTCTCCTTCTTTATTCGTTCCTCTCGCCTCTTTTACACTTCATGAAAAAAAATCACAGTTAATTTAAATAGTTTTATTCAAATCTGTATTTCTTTCTTTAGATGTACGTGAACGAGACAAAAGACAAACAGAGGAAAGGGGGAGATGAAGGGATGCGGAGGGGGGGGGGGGTTGTCGGGGGGGGGGGGGGGGAATAGATCCACAAAACCAACAATCCCCCCGAGGGAAGCGCAGCACGCTCTCAATCTGCATCTCCTTCTCGTTATTTATGAAAAATGCACTCCGAACACGATCCCGTCCATTAATCAATACCTTTCCCCTCTACGGCCTCCTGTGCGTGCATGTATAAACAGCTCGGAATTAGGGGCGGGGTTAATTAATCATCTATTACACAGAAATCAGCGGCGTTGCCACGGAGACGGCGAGAGAGAAACCGTGATGAATGTGAGGTCACCTCGCTGAGCGCCGTGTCCCGCTTCTCCATCTAAAAGCTACACTGGAATTTCGTTTCCTTTGTTTTCACACAAACTTCATTACGTTCGGTTCGTTTTCACAACGAACTCCACACCTACAAATAAAACCGAAAATCCTGATGCGGTTTCATCCTGGTGTGAATGACGACCCTGCCTCAAAACCACGTCAAAACCACGTCCGTAAGGAAAAGAGCGGGAAAAATCTCCTTCAGGACTTTCACAAAAGTCATCATCATCATAATAATAATAATAATAATAAAACAAATGGCTTCAGTTCTAAAACCTGACTGGCTGAGACGACTGTAGATTAATTCCTATATTGCGTAACACTTAACATACAAATCAAAATAACTGAACTCTATATTGATGTTAGAGGTTCTTGTCCGTTATGTCGCTTAGCAACCAAAGCGTACTCTCACCGGACTACGTTGTGCTGATTGTGAATGTTATTAAATAATACATTTCTCACTGTAACTCCTGCCCTGAAGTGGTCTACTGCTTTAAACTGGTTCGAACTTCAAGATATTCTGACTGAAACGTAGCGCTACGTCGTACCGAATCGCACCCCTGCGGAGATACGATCTGCTTAACGCTAGTGCGACTTCCCCCTAATCAGATTCATGAGCGTGCATAAACCATATCAACATCTCCAACACGCAGGCTTGAGAAAACGCTGAAAAGCAAAATAAAGTCCTGCGCAAAGTTCATACGACATGCAAAACACGTCAGCTGACGCTTAAACAAGCGGAGAACATAAACATGCTAGCAGCCAGATTCTGATGAACTGATTAATGAATGAAATAAAAGGTTTTTCAGTTGTGACGTGATGATGTCACGCCCGCTGAAACGTTCACAGACCACCTTCTGAGGTCGGGTCGAAGCACAGGCACGGTTAGATTAATAACGTATGACGCACTTCACGGGCTAGCTAGCTCCACATTATTCAATTACTTTAGCTACCACTAGCTATTCAATTTATAATAACAGAGCTGCTGGCTGAAAACTGTTATCTGTCCATCCAGAAAAAGAAATATCCCGTGTCACTTACGGTAAAAGTTTACTTTTCTACATGCCTTTTCTCAGCCACGACATTTTACTAAATAACAAATGAGAAAAAATATTTACGCCCTCTCCGCCATTTGTTTGACCTTAAACGCCGTAATTACATTTTAGGAGACCAGAGTTTCAGGTGTGGGAAAACGGTGCGTAGAAACCGTGCAGAAATCCGCTGTCGAGCTTAAATTAAAGGTGAATATTCACCCGCTATGAACTGATCGGTAATTATAATTATAACGTTCTGGTGATTCTTCAATAAGTTTACATCAAATTTCTGACCCGAGGACAAACACACGCGTGCGAACGATGCCGCGTGTTTCAAAACCGCCGAAACGTCAAATCAAACAAATCAAATATATTAATTAATAAATAAATACATTTTTAAAATGTACACAATGGAAAAAGAGAATGAAATGAAGGCGGGGGAGGTTGTAGGAAACTAAGCGGCCGGGGACGAGCGCCACGCTCCCAGTCACACCTCCACATGCAAATCCACCCCGCAGTGGAAACTCTCCACGCTAACTTCCCCTCAGACACCAGATCGTTTGCATGAACACAAGCTGCTGCTGAACAGATATGAAGAAAATACCAACGCCTGCTCCAAGCCTGGACGCTTCCACACGCACAACGGATTCTTTACGATAATTACGGGTTCTTGGTGAACACTTTGGTGCACGGTTCCATGTAGAACTTTCAAGGGTGTGTTCAGAGGGAACTGAAGAACCCTTAACGGTTCTGAATTTAAGAGTGGACAGCTGAGCAGATCAGGGTGAAGAACCTCGAGCACTGACTCGAGCACTGACTCGGGCACTGACTCGGGCACTGACTCGGGCACTGACTCGGGCACTGACCCGAGCACTGACTCGGGCACTGATTCGGGCACTGACTCGGGCACTGACTCGGGCACTTCGGTGAAGCTGGGACGTAAACTTCAACCGGGAGCTCCACTGTTAGTACAGTAAAGGTTCCATCTAAAGCTTTTTAAGGTACCTTGGTTTGTTCCTCTAGGGGAACTCTTACCCTATACTCACACCGACTAAAATTTTCTACCATTTTTAATCATAAAGGTTTGGGTTTTTGTTTTAATGCTACTAATTCTGTACATATTTTATTGAAATGTTTCATGGACATTAAACTCATTTTGTAATTCGAGCAGCTTTTGAAAATCATTTTGAAATCAGAACTCTGGAGGAACACAAACGGAACTCTGGGAATTATGCCGTGATTAAAAAACCCAAAATAAATCTAAATCATCCAGTATTTTAGCGTCTTCAAAGTCGACGCCCTTTTGGCCTGGAATTTGCAGAAATGTATTCTTGGCGTTTCCTCACGCGAGCTCTTGAGGAACTTCCCC
Organism: Ictalurus furcatus; assembly: GCF_023375685.1. Taxonomy (NCBI): domain Eukaryota; kingdom Metazoa; phylum Chordata; class Actinopteri; order Siluriformes; family Ictaluridae; genus Ictalurus; species Ictalurus furcatus. Next base: position 26,052,475 of record NC_071269.1, read on the forward strand.
GAGATGATTTTAAACAGTATTAAAGGGGTTCACGACGCCGGACTCTGATCTCCTGCTTTTCAGAATATCTCCCTCCGAGCCGTCCGTTTAAATAAACATATATTTGTAAATAAACTGTTAGTTTAGGAAGGGGGCGTGGCTTCCAGTGGGTCGGTTTATATTAATGAGTTCAAAGCACTTACGACGGTCAATCGGTTCGGTATATTTCTGAGAGATCTCGTACGAGCGTACTCGAAACTCGGCGCTCCGAAGGTTAGCACGTCTGCAGGGCACCGACGCTGAGCCTGGCCGTGTGTGTGGTCCTGGAGTGAGACGCGAGACCGTTTTCGTACGTCGTTACAGCCGTGGCTTCGCAAACCTTCACGTCAACAGCTCTGATATCACCGGGGTTTAGTGTTGCATACTTGTACAACATCGTGCAAGATCAGGCATGACGGCGTGCCACCCACCGCAGCGCTTCAGAAGAGTCTCTCAGAGGAACCGGGCGCTCCAGAGGATCCCTCGTTCACTCTGCCCGGTTCTCCGTCTCTCTCTTTATTCATGTACCTGCATGTCGAGTCAAAGGAGAGTGCATTCTCCACAGACCATTTCTCCCAGCTCTAATGAGGCCTGACCATTCCGACGCGCTGTTTACGTGACAAAAAGTCAGCCAGCCTCCATTTTGGTTTGGGGGAGGGGCGTCGGGGGGGTTTTAGAAAAACCACCCGCCGCACAACGTGGACATTTTAGGTGATTTTCCACCTCGTCTCAAACGGTTCTGTAATTTTCCACTGCAGAGATCACCTCGTGCCGCGACTTCAGTATTTAACCTGATTATTAATACGTCACCACGCCATGGTGCTGCCGAGTTCTGGACTCTGATTGGTCGGAATGGGATTAGCGCTCGTAACATAGTAACAGCTATCCTCGTGGACAAGTCAGGAACGTTCACTAAACATCGGGTCATGCCGAGTTCACGTCAATACAAAATACGGATAGAATGATGAGAAACCGCGTCTGAAGTGAGACAGAAGCTTATTAAGGTTCATACGGAACACAAAGGAAATACAGATCACCAAACACGCGCCAGCGTTTATTTCCATCGACCTCACAGCCGCGGACACGACGCGGCGTTTCCCCGACACGCCGCTCCATCCTATTTTTTTTAATCCTACGTCGTGTAAAGAAATGTCAACTTGGCGCGATCAGGACGCAGGCGCCATCGTTTTCTTGTTGTGTTTTTTCAATCGCAATATGGATTTGAAGACAGATGTTTGCGTCCTAAAGATGTTCTGTACACCACGCCATCTCGTATCTTCCCACAGCTCACTAAAGCAAAACTCTCATTTCTACACAAAAGTTGGAAAAACTACGGAATGGTAGCAGGAACGAGACAAAACCGCTCCGCTGGAGCTTCTCCACTTCCTAACTCCTGCAGCAGTGCTGAGAGAAATTTCTCTCTCTCACACACCCACACACACACACACACACGAGTGGTGTTGGGTGTTGGAGGAATCGGAGCGCTCGGCCTCATTCGAGAGAAAAGTTCACGCAGAGTTGAAGCCACATCTGGGAACGTTTACTGCTGAAGTACTTAGAAAGAGCAGAAATCCTTAAACAGAGCTCTTTTTTCTTCTCTTCTTCCCCGAGTGGAAAATGAAAGCGAGCTGGCGTGTGACTACCTGCCACCCGACACTCCAGGAACTCCGTAGGAGCACCGTAACTTCATCCACGCGACCATCTACTGTATCTCGATTCCTCCGTTCGGAATGATTAAACCTGCAAAGCTCCGACCTGCGGGTTTATTCGTCAAAAAGACAATCGATAACGTACCGTTACACAATAAACCACCACCACACCACGGACACGTCGAATTCTGCATGCTGATTGGTCAGAAGGTGGTGATCAATTCTCTAGAGCAGCAGCTCCGGCAGGTTTATACGAACGCGTTCTGGTTTACGGTGGTTACGGAAGGAGTCTCCGGTGTCGGCGCTGTGTAACGGTCAGAGGTAACGCTGTAACGTCGGACATCTTCAGGACGGAGGAGTTCACGCTTCACGCGCTTTCTCCGTAACGCGACAAGCTGTGTTCTTATTTTTTGAATCTTATTCGCTTTAAGAGAGAGAAAACGATCTTTACTGATGTTTAATAAATAAAAACATGGCAACCTGCAGGGGTATAAGAGGAATAAACCGGATCATGCGGTTCCAGGTAAAACACGGGGTGGTGTGAGGACTTCCTGTTCCCACCCTGTAGGTGATTATTTTCCTCCAACAGCACGTCCTCGAGTGTTTTATTCCTCTCACACCACAGCGACTCGCCTACGATTACAAGATCTTACATTTATTAAACACCACATGCTGCTTCGTTCTCTCGAGAAATTAATAAGAAAGAATGTTACTGAGAAGCGTAAACTCCACCGTCACACGGCGCTGACGCTGGAGACTCCTTCCGTACACGCTTCATAAACACATTCCTCCTCACAGAGAACTTCACCAGAGCAACGATTACACGTTTTTCCGTCTAAGGAAAGAGAACGTATTAAAACGAGCACGTTGGAACCAATCAGAAAGCGGAATGTATCTACGCTGTGTATCAAAAAAGTATTCCAGTCGTTTAAAACAAAACAAACAAAGAAAAAACCTATAAAAACTCGTCTTTTCTGATTCGCGGACACAAAGCTACAATCCCTCCATCACATAAATATTTCATCAGCCGGCAGGAGACATGACCGCCTCAAAGTCCACGGTTTCTTCTGTTTATCACTTTATTGGAGACAGAAAGACAGACAGAGAGACAGACAGACAGAGAGACAGAGACAGACAGACAGAGATAGGGACAGACAGACAGAGATAGAGAGAGAGACAGACAGAGATAGAGAGAGAGACAGACAGAGCGCGAAAGACAGAGACAGAGCGAGAGACAGACAGACAGAGAGACAGACAGAGAGAGAGAGACAGACAGACAGAGCAAAAGAGACAGACAGACAGAGCGAGACAGAGCCAGACAGACAGACAGACAGAGAGAGAGAGAGAGACAGACAGAAAAAGAGAGAGAGACAGACAGACAGAGAGAGAGAGACAGACAAAGAGAGAGAGAGACAGACAGACAGAGAGAGAGACAGACAGAGACAGAGAGACACAGATAGACAGTGAGAAAGATAGAGAGAGAGAAAGAGAGAGACAGAGAGAGAAAGACAGACAGACAGAGAGACAGACAGAGCGAGAGAGACAGACAGACAGCGAGACAGAGATAGAGAGACAGACAGACAGACAGAGAGAGAGAGACAAAGACAGACAGACAGAGAGACAGACAGAGATAGAGAGAGAGAGACAGACAGACAGAGAGACAGACAGAAATAGAGACAGAGACAGAGAGACAGAGAGAGAGAGAGAGAGAGAGAGAGAGACAGACAGACAGAGAGACAGACAGAAATAGAGAGAGAGACAGACAGACAGGGAGAAATAGAGAGAGAGACAGACAGACAGAGAGACAGAGAGAGAGAGAGAGAGAGGGTTCAGAGTGTGAATACAGAATCACTTCACTGCTTGGACCTGACATCATTTCTTTCTTTCCTTTCTTTCTTTCTCCACCCGTCACTGGTGATCTCTCGCTTCCTCTATCCGCCTCTATGTCTGTCTCCCTGTCTACCATCTAGGCGCGCTGTGTGTGTGTGTGTGTGTGTGTGTGTGTGTGTGTGTGTGTGGGAGCGTGCCGCAGGTTCGGAGCGTTTCTGGAACGAACGACCTTGAGCCAGCATGCGGGAGCGCGTTACCATGGCGACGGCGCTTCACACATCCAGGAACAGCTGGATGCAAAGCACTGTGAGAAATTTTAGCGGGAGTCGCTATGGTGGTGAAAATAAAAATTAAAATGTAAAAAAAAGAAGAGGAGGAGAAGATGAAGAAGAAAAGGCACACGTTCCAGCTCTTTCTCTGCCGCGTTATCTCGCGTCTATCCTCGAGGAAAACATTCAGCAGCAACATCTTAAGAATGGGTTCATCATGGTTTTTATCATGATGTAAATATGAACAGGTTTAATAAACACGCCAGGGAACGAACGGCGACGTGAGCCGTCTTTAACAGACACGTTTATGACGGAATTATCGCCCAGGATTGAACCGGACTGTATTTCACTAAGCTCAGGTCTGATGTACTCCGTCCGAGTTTGAATGTTAAATGAGTCATAATTTTTTGTACAATGTCACAATAGTCATAGTTTAAGGTTGAAAGATGTTACACAACCTCTTCGGAGAGAACATTTCAGCATCAGCGGAGCTTTTACAAGCACACCAGATGATATCGCCGGAATAATTCACCAGATAAGGCTTTCTGTAGGAAAACAAACCACTCGGACGTCTCCGTACCACCGCGGGGGGAACAGTCCCAAAATACTGAAGCTGAGTAATCACCTGCGTATGCCCACCAGCCGTAAATTCAATCACAAGCAGCTGATTTACATTTAGCCACGCCCACAAAAAGCTGAAAACGGCAAAACGGTGACTAAAAGGTGAAAGAGGACCTCCTAAACATGCCGTGTGCTAAATCTTCCAGCTCAGACACTGCGTTTTTAGGGTGCCATTACTTTTGTCCACATCGGTGAACTCCTTGGCCCAACCCTACAGCCAGTTGTCCTTTTTCACCAAGAAAAACGCAACTCTTTCTTAAAAGTTCCCCGAGTTCCTACCTCAAAAATGGAAGAAGCGCCATCTTGAGTTTAGCGAGAAATTTTTTTATTTTTTTAAAATCTAAACAAAAAGTAAGACCGTCATGTTGTTTATGAATTTTATATTGATTCATACATGCATGTACGTCATATCAGAACTTAACGCCAGCCAGGCCACGCCCACAAGCGTCAAACTCCAAGAGTTACGTTTTATCAATTTTTTTTTTTTTTTTTTACATTTTTCTTGCCAACAATTTTTAAGACACAACTTTGGTCTTTGTTGACACTTGTAGTAGAGGCGGAGCGATTGACTACGTTACTGATACAGGTGACCGAGTCGGGCGGGACCTACCTGCCGATAACCGATTAACTTTATTACAAAAATAAACAGTACTGTATAAACATTAATATATATTAACTGTTAAGAAATATTAAAATAAATAAAAGACACACATCCAAACTGAACCAAAAAGTAACACTCCAAATAACAAATAAAAATAGAGACGTCCGAAATGAATCAAAAACACTTCAAACAGCACACCAAAAATGTGTAGAGGCCGCTCTCGTACTGTGTAATGACGGCGGACCCTTCTCAGCCGCACCCACGCCTTCTCTCACAGCTCCAGCAATCGTTATCGGTGCGATTAATCGGCCGACCTCTAACTTGTAAAGTGTAATCTCCCGCTCCTTCTGAAAGAGTTTTGAGCGATTGGATTTAAAATCGATTTAATCCTTGCGTGTGAACCGAAGCAACTTGCTAGTTAACAGAACCCAGACCAACCCACTAGCTTAGCTAAAATGGGTTAATGTCCTACTTTATCGACTCAACAGCCAAGGAAAATGACGTACTTGGCTAGGACTACATAAAAACAAGACGGCTTCAGGCAGAATGTTCTCGATTGATGTATTCGCAGGTAGGAAACATACCAAGTCACGTCTGAATCTCACGTCTCAGAAACCTGATCTGAATCTGAAGTACCTCGACGTGGCTGATTTGTGAAGACGCAGCACGCTGGCAGTAGAAGGGTGTTTCTGAGGAGTGAAAGTCGGTGTGGTGATGGAATATTTGTTTAATAAGACCTCTGGGGTTAACGTCTTTAGTATATGTTAGTATCTTGGCAACGTCGCGATGTATACCGTGTACATCTTATACGCTATAGTTTAAATATCCAACAGAGCAGATCCTAAACCGTCCCCTTACTGTTCAAAGCACTGACTTCTAATACACAGACGTAAAAGCAGCACAGGCATCGAGTCAGCTTGGGGTTCTTCATGACGTAAGTGCACTTGAACTTCTTAGTCACCGTTTTCTAGATCCTAACCATCAGGGAAGCCAACAAGGTAGTGCGAGGTGACATCGGGCCGGCCGGTGGGACCGCGAACGAGACGTTTCGATCCGACGCGACTCGCCTCGCCTACCTCGACTCGACCCGCCCTATTTTCCATCATGAAAATGAAAACGCCGTGCACAGAGCCACAGACAAGACTTAAGATCCGAAGAACGATGCAGTCATTACGATCTTCTTAACGCAAATTCTCAAGGACAGACGAGCACCATCGCCTGAGGAGTCGAATACAAGCAGCTCCTTCACTTAAATACCAAAAGGAAGCAGAACAACAATAAAAGAAGTGAACAGAAAGATTCATTTATGTTCAATACATGCTCACGGATTCAAGAGGCGGCCCACAAGGACAAAAAAAAACAACAAAAAACCCCACAGGAGTGGGAATGCAAGCGAAAACAGAGAAATTCGGGGAGAACCGAACGGTTCCGGAGAGGTGCGAATCCCAAGCGCAAGGCAGAGAAAATAACGAAATGAAAGGAGAAGGTAAAAAGATAAATAAAGTATTCGTGGTTCATTTATGGGTCTCGGTAACGGTGCGGTTTCTCAAAACCCCGCCCCCTTACCACCTCCTGAGCCCGACCCATTCACCACCTCGCCGCCATCCGTCACTGTCCGCCGCCTCCTGGTTCACCCGTCGGACCGCACGTGGCTCTGCGGCGTGGCCGTGTCTCAGCTCAGGATTTAACGACCTTCTTCACGGCTACGGTGAACGACTGGGGCACGGACGCTGCTAATTGGACAGATCGTTAGGGACGGCTGTGTGTTTACGACGCCCTCGCTAACATGACCCGCACCCGCATTTATTTATTTAATAAATAAAGGAGCTCAGCGGGGAAACGGATCTTCTCCTTGAGCACCTGCATGACCTCCTCAAAGATCAGGCTGGACGTTTAGATCCGAGAGAACAGAACTTTTTAAACTATTAAAAACATGCAACAAACATTATTAGCTAAAGATGAAGACCTGATTTAACTCAGAAGGGGAAAGCTGTAACTTGGAAACGGCGCCCTTTCCGAGCTCCGCCTTGTTTGATCTATATTGGGGGGGGGGGGGGGCACATGGACGCCTCAGTTACAGCTGGTCTTTTCTCAGCAACAAGCTAGCCAGCTAACATTAGTGCTTATAGCTAAATGATGATGTTCCTTCTCAAAAAATCGAATGAATGCAACTCTTTATACAGACTAAAGCGAATACTCTATTAGATATAGAAGGTTTTTTATTTACTGCTGATGATATGAGCAGCCATGTTGCTATGACATCATAGGCTAAACCTGAGGTTGGAAACGCCTCCCCAGCTAGAACTGAGCTAAAACCACTGGGGGAAATCACCACTTTCACACAGATGTGCTGGTAAATTACTACAAAAAGACGCCGTATGATCAAAATGACACTCAGCCAGACTTTCACACCCACATCAACATCAAGACTCAACTAGTCAACATCGCCAAACTTGAAGCGGTGACATCCACAAGAACGAGTCGTCTGCACGCTTGAGAAAAAAAAAGGTTGAACACTTAAAGATTCAACGTAGAACCTGACAACAGAGCAGTCCCAAGAACCAGAGAACCATGCCATATCCAAAGAGGAACCTTTTCATTCATATTCCATTGCAGTAACTCTTCCTTCTCGGGATCACCGAACCGTTTACGTCATATTTCCACGTGAACGCTAGAACGTTGGTTCTGTCTCGCGTCCATACTTCACAGAAGACACGGAACAGCACGGACGACAGAGAACCCTGAGAACCATAAGAAGATCACGTGAGGAACAGACGAACTCTCTCCAAGTCCGTGATTCACATCTCTCTCGGACTGGATGACGGAGAACTCGACGAGGTCTATGTAGACCCCAAGACATCATCCGACAAGGAAAATAAAACACAGAGAGCAAGTCTGGCGCGCTTTGTGTTCGTGTTGCATCGAGCGCCTTTCACCAGCTTGGGGGCGAAACAGAGAGTCCACTGTGGCTCCAGAACGTAGTGCATTAATAAACACTCTGTGGTGTCGGTCATGCCATGAAGCAACAAGCGGTTTAAAATAATTATCTCCTGCTGAATAAGAGCAGCGTCCTGTATTAGATAAGACTTTAACAAAATGGAAATGCAGAAAGTGGCTTATTAAACTCCATTAATATCTGCCTAGAGCTTTGTACAGAACACTTCACAAAGAAAAAAATATGACAAGTGCTCCGTCGAGAAGCATTAGTCTCGGTCTGAACTCACAGCAGGCGCTACGCGGCGGCGCGCCACGTCCTCTGGATCCTTACCGCGCGCTCGTGGTGGAGTCTAAACATATTTGCATAAAGTGAGCAATCAAAACCTCGAGAAGCACAAAAGGCCGCTACGACGGGAATGAAAAATGGTGGGACGATACACGGTATGACCCAGCCTGCCATATGTCTCGCTAACGTTGACCCAGATTCAGCGGCGGCGCTCGATTGGTCAGTTCCGAACATCAGCGGAGGGGAATTTCATGACCTGGATTTACTATCACTTCACTGAACTGCGTGCACGTGTGACACATATCGAAATAGTCTGCGCTGGATCAAGTGCTATTCTACAGTATGTGCTGCCGAGTCATGAGTGTGGAGGCCATTTTGTTTCGATTAAATCAGTGAGATAATTACAACTAGGACTATTCATGCAGTATTACACGGGTGAGATCTTACTTCATGGCTATTCCCCGTAACGCTTCTTCAGCCCTCATTTTCTAACCCTCTAACCCGGATCACTTCAGGTGTAAAGGAGAACGCTCGCGTGACCGGGCCGCTACTGAGAAACCCAGCCTCGTACGCTTCTACTCGAGACACGCCTAGACACGTCAGCTACACGCGGGTGATTTTAATAATCCGAATGTGGAGCTCTTAATCAGCGGTGTAACCCGACTCTGAACACCAGGAACTTCCCTCACGGGAAGATAGAACTTTTTGGACTTAATGACGACTCTGAATACAGCCGTTATTCAGGAGGAAACACAGACCACGTCCGGAGGTTTCTAGTGCTAACCCGTAGCTCGTCGTACTTTGGGTTAGAATCACATTAGCTAGCACTGTCTCCTAGTTAATTAAGTTTCCGTGCAACCGAAACATAAAAATACGGCAGGTATGATGAATCTTTCAGTTTCCCGGAGCACTAGCTAATTAATCTAGCTATTCTGTAGCTATGAAATCATTCAATACAAGTTCATCTACAAGTGGCTGGTTAGAAACTTTTTTGGATTTATTCTTCCAAGACTTTTTCAAGCTAAAGTTAAATCAGAGATCTGTCTTTGTCACCAAGTTCAAATCTGCAGATTTTACTGATTTCCCTAAACATAGCTACGTAGCTTAGCTTACCTTGTTTTAGACTTTACTGTAGATTTCCAGACATTGTTTAGGGTTTTTTTTTTTTAGAATTATTTATCTATAATACGAGGACGATCACAACAGCTACACCGCAAGCTCGCAATTCCTAAATCCACTCACATAAATTTAGCGTATGTGCCGATTTTCTCTTTTTTACTAGGATCGCTTTTGATCGTTAACCTAAATTCCACTAGGACGTATTTGTTTATTACGTTATTAAACTCCGACACGTCTTAATGTAATAAAAAACCTCCTACGAAAATCTTCTTACTTATAAAATTTCCCAAACTTTTTCCGCAGCCACATTTCCCTAGCGACAAAATATGTTTCAAAACTCCAGGTTTTCGCACCAGCAAAGCGACAAAGCGACAGGTGATCGTTCATTTCGTCGTTCAAAAAGATTCTCACGCTAATTAGCGTGTCATTTGACTTGTTTTCCAACACGTTAGCTTAAGAAGGTAGAGGGTGCCGGACCGGCCACGCCCACACACAACGAACTACCAGTGACGTGACGGAATCGTTCCTTTACTAAAAACGAATGTAAGGATTATGACCTTATTATTCATGTGAGATTTTAATAATCTGCATCTTTATTTGTCGTCGTTATTGTTGAACACAGTGATTACGGCTTAAAAGAAAATGACGCCTTAAATATATTCGCTCCAACAGTCACGCTTCAGCAGTTATGCACTAATTTGCTTATTTCTTATTACTTATTAAGGACTGACCTTCAAGGTTATCCGACATGTTAAACACGTGCACAAAGTATGAATACTGCACGTGTAAAATGAATAAAACCTTCCTGGTGCAATATATCCTGCACAACAATTATGTCACGGGTAATATTTTTCTTTTTTAGAAAAGTCGCATACGTCACCCCTTTTTTCCCCCCCAAATGAGTCTGATTCATCACGGAGTTATGGATGACGAACTCCAAATTTAAACTCCAAATTAATATAGATTAGCGCAGTGTGCATCCTGGTGCATGCAGCACCTCAGCACGCAATCAATCCAGCCCCTAAAAAAAAAGATAATAAAATCAGCCAGTCTTTCCAAAAATTACAATTAAAAACGGGTGACCATTCCCCGCCTCGCCTCCTCTCCAGCTCCGTATTTCCTGATTGCACACTTGGTGAACAATCTGTCTGAAGGTTTCATGTGTAGCACGAGTGCCGTGTGCTGCTCCTTACCTGCACAGGTTTCATCCAGAATCTTTGTGCATTAAATCCTGATGATGATGAGACACATGCACATGAGTCTTACCTGCCTGCCTGCCTGTTTAACCCAAATGAGGCTTTATTTTTTTTTTCTTTTGAAATGCACCTGTGCAAACTGCATTGTTGCAACGTTAAAATGTTTAAATAGTTCAATCTGAATCATTCCTACGTGCATGGAGGATGTTAGAATGGACATCTGTGTATAATTATGCATTAATGACACACACATACACACACTGCACGCGCACACGCACGCACGCACGCACGCGCACACATCAGAGCAACATGTATGAAGGTGGATGAAGTGCACTGAAACCTGCCGCGTCTCATTCACATTTAAGCCAAACTTCGACTTTGAATCGTTTTTTGCATTTTAATAAGTTGTCATTTACCAAACCTGGAACTTTATCCAATTCATAAAAACAGCAAAAACACAATAGAAAGCCACGAAACCGTTAAAAGAGTGAGCTATGATTACTTAAATATCCCCAACAGCCAACCTGACCGATCACCAACACTAACATTAACGTGAACATTAACGTTTACAAAGCCCAAAAAATATTCTCCGAGATGCAGTTATAAAACCTAAAACCTACCAGTTTTCACCTCCTCCGACAAACAGAAATATCTCTTCTTCTCTTCTGCTCGTTTGCTGCTTTCTATTTCAGCTCCGTCTCCGTCTCTGTCTCCGCCATCTTCCGTTGCTGTTTGTTTAAATGAGAAACGCTGCCTCGAGAGCAGTCAGCCAGCTTGGAAGCCGACGCCGGTGCATTATGGGTAACGTAGTCTACAGCTGCGCGTTGAGTAACGCTTCTTAACCAGAATCGCTTTCACAATAAACTACATGTACACGTGTGCACAGCGGCATAGACAGATAGACTGCTCAGAGAGAGAGAGAGAGAGAGAGAGAGAGAGAGAGAAGGAAACGAGCCGCTGCATTTATTTATAGTCCAGTTCAGCTGATAGACAACACAATGACCAACAGAGGACATTAAACCATCATTATAACACTTATAACCTTTATATGAACTCACAGTTAAACCCGTACGCCATTTTAATGTCACTAAAGTGCATCATTAGCGTATAATTATATAGGTACAACCTATAGCATGTAAATATAACATTGCACCATACATATGAAACTATTATTTTATATTTTATATGACAAATAATCAATTGATTTATTAATATTGTTATATTTAGCTAAATGTCAAAGCATTTTTATGTAAATAATATGTTGATAGTATACGATCAGTGTAAACAATCAGTGTGTAAATAATAATAACATTTCATATTAAAGTAATAATGAATATTTTATCATATTATATAGAAAGTAATTATTCTAATATTAGCTATTAATTATGTTCTTAATTGATAGCAATAGTGTAAAAGGGTCATTTATAAAATATTTTATATAAGTAAAGTATATAGCCGACAATTGTAGAATATACTGTACGCATATAGTATCTAAATATAATAATAAGTAGTAATAATTGCATCGTTTTAATTTTATATCATAAATGAATTAGGCTAGGAAATTTTATTATTAATCAATAATTGTATTGTGATTAATTACTTGATAATAATTATTATATTTGATAATTGACGATTATTAACTTTACATAATATTATTATATTTTGTTACATTTTAGGGTACTTTATATAAATAAAGTATATAATTACATTAAGTATATAGAATATAAATATAATTCATTGTACATGTTGAAGAATTGCTTAATATTTTGCATTGTAAGTGAATTAATATATTATTATTAATTGTGAATAATATTATTAGTAATATAATATTGTTTATATTAAACTGATTTAAGGTATTTTATGTAAATAAAGTAGCATATAAATATATAATTAATATATCATAGTAAAGTCATGATGAATATTTTATATTGTGAATTAATATTTTGAAAAAAATAAATAAATGATTGATCATTATATTATTTATTTTATAGTTAAAATTCAACCTATCATTATGAGTACTGTGTACTCTGATGTAAACTCCTGACCTCGCACACTGGAAGAATCTCGTTTTTAACAGCGCACACATCCGTTCTCACACATTTAACGGATTTTTTTTTCAAATGTAATTATATAATTTGTTCTCAAACTGCTGACATTTCTGAAACATCTCACTATAAAACTCACCATGAGAACGAGTTCAGAAGATTCAGAGGAAAAGGAAGTCATTGTCCGGTCGTTCACGTCTCTGTGTAACGTTCAGTCATAAGTACGAGACGAGACGCAGAATCAGCTCCAACATGTCACGACGTCGGGTTCAGTAAACTCCGATAACAATGTTTGGGATTTATTCCTGTACAAAAACAAAACCAATTCCAAAAAACACATAAAGCATAAAAATGTAATGTTGTTATTAGCTTAGCCCAGAGGTTTGAGCTTATTGTACATGATAAAAAATGTTTTGTTAAAAGGCCTTTTTTTATAGACATTTTTCCATAAACTTTACATTTAAAATTGTAAAACAGAACAAAATAAAACAAAAGCAACCTGAGTAAACACATGATGCAGTTTCTTTTTATTGAAGCAAAAAAAGTTATCCATCACCCATCACCCATGTGAAAAACTAATTGCCCCCTTAAACTTAAAATCACCCACCCACTCTCTCACTCACTCACTCATTCTCTCACTCACTCTCTTACTCATTCTCTCACTCACTCACTCACTCTCTCTCTCACTCACTCACTCACTCATTCTCTCACTCACTCTCTTACGCACTCTCTCACTCTCTCACTCATTCTCTCACTCACTCTCTTACTCATTCTCTCACTCACTCTCTTACTCATTCTCTCACTCACTCACTCGCTCACTCTCTCACTCACTCACTCACTCTCTCACTCACTCACTCGCTCACTCTCTCACTCAATCACTCACTCTCTCACTCACTCTCTTACTCATTCTCTCACTCACTCACTCGCTCACTCTCTCACTCACTCACTCACTCTCTCACTCACTCTCTTACTCATTCTCTCACTCACTCACTCATTCTCTCACTCACTCTCTTACGCACTCTCTCACTCTCTCACTCATTCTCTCACTCACTCTCTTACTCATTCTCTCACTCACTCTCTTACTCATTCTCTCACTCACTCACTCGCTCACTCTCTCACTCACTCACTCACTCTCTCACTCACTCACTCGCTCACTCTCTCACTCAATCACTCACTCTCTCACTCACTCTCTTACTCATTCTCTCACTCACTCACTCGCTCACTCTCTCACTCACTCACTCACTCTCTCACTCACTCTCTTACTCATTCTCTCACTCACTCACTCATTCTCTCACTCACTCTCTTACGCACTCTCTCACTCTCTCACTCATTCTCTCACTCACTCTCTTACTCATTCTCTCACTCACTCACTCACTCTCTCTCTCACTCACTCACTCACTCATTCTCTCACTCACTCTCTTACGCACTCTCTCACTCTCTCACTCATTCTCTCACTCACTCTCTTACTCATTCTCTCACTCACTCTCTTACTCATTCTCTCACTCACTCACTCGCTCACTCTCTCACTCACTCACTCACTCTCTCACTCACTCACTCGCTCACTCTCTCACTCAATCACTCACTCTCTCACTCACTCTCTTACTCATTCTCTCACTCACTCACTCGCTCACTCTCTCACTCACTCACTCACTCTCTCACTCA